>NC_070586.1:1739793-1922293 GCF_027409825.1 Scomber japonicus | reverse complement strand
GTGCTTTCAGAGCTGCTGCATATCAGGATGATTCAGATTCAAGTAGTTGACTCTTGGGAGAAATGTCAAGTATCAGGCTTTGTCAACCAGCTCAGTCTGCTGTTGTACTCACTGCATGTTTATCAATTGTAGCCTGTTCATTGAAGCAGTGTTCAGTCAGCGTGACTGCTCTCTGCTGCTGTGGGAACATGTGTGTGCAAATATTAGTAGCCTAGTACTTGGATTTCTATCTAGATATTGTAGCTGCGTTGCTGTCTGCATCACTTTAACTTCCTCTCTTCAAGCAGCAATAGTTTTACCTAGCCTTTGTTCAAAAGTCAAGTCACACACAGATGAGATCAGCTGTCCTAATTAACATTGATTCGGGTGCCTGGTTCAGTGAGCCGCAGTCTGTGTCCAGCCAAAGATCTTCTCTGAGAGAAGATGCTTCCTCGCTCTGTTTTGTTTCTTCATCAAACAATGTTCATGAAACATGGCCACTCTAAAGATTTCCAGTAAGTAAGTAAGCATCTTTCTTTGCTCACAGGTAACATCTATCACAAGAGCTTTTCATAAAGTCACTTTGAAGGTTGTTTCTATGCAGCATTTAACTTTGTATTTGGGTTCCAGTGATTCAGCAGTAAGTTTCCTAGCTAGCGCTGCATGTACGTAGCTGCTAGGCTAAATAGTAAACTTCACTGTTAGAGTTTGATTTCCAACATTTGTACAGAGCTGACCATGCTCCTCTGATACTGATGATTCTGGACAGGAAACACTTATTTTCATGCTTCGTCTTTCACATTAGTTTCCTTTCATTCATTCAGAACATCTTCATCAGTGAGGACTTCATCTTCATCAGCAAGGACTTCATCTTCCTCGGTCAGGACTTCATCTTCCTCGGTCAGGACTTCATCTTCCTCATTAAGGACTTCATCTTCCTCATTAAGGACTTCATCTTCCTCAGTCAGGACTTCATCTTCCTCAGTAAGGACTTCATCTTCCTCAGTAAGGACTTCATCTTCCTCAGTAAGGACTTTCATCTTCATCAGTAAGGACTTCATCTTCCTCAGTGTGACATGTAGCATCAGATCATCATTCAGCTCACTGTGTTCAGCAGCAGTTATGTTTCTGTAAACCTGACAGCGTTTTATTTATAGAAGCATCACATTGTTGGCTCTCGCAGCATCATTCAGATTCTTTTATTGGGTTTTTATTTGTATTTATTTAGTGTTCTTATGTGTGAAGGACTCTGGACCAATGATATTGTATTTAAAGTGATATAAATAAGTAGAAGTTGATGCATCAGCAGCTTCACCATCGCTGGCTACAACACCAGCAGCATTTCAGAGTAAAAGTCAAATGTTGAGCTGCATGTATTCTGCTGTCATTTCACTGATTACGTTATTTTATTTAGCGTCGCTGTCATTATGACTATGACAACATGATGTAAATGACAGGTGATGTGATCTACAGGCTGACTGTGTAGTTATTCTATCATATTTACAATATGATTTTAGAAGCCCCTTTTCTTCTGAAGATGAATTCATTGACCTCTTTTATTCATCCTTTAACAAGGTCTACAGATATATCAAATGAAGGAGCACGTTGATCTTCAGACTCAGGTTATTTATTAATGATGTCATGTACTCAGCAGACATGTGAGGTCATTATCAGCTCCTCTTCAACATCTAGACTGTTGGTCATCTACAGCATCCTGATGGCTCTTCAATAAATGACAGATGAAAGGTGTGTAAAGCTAACAGCTATGGTAAGCTCTGCATATAACTGGTGGTTGGTGCTTCATGTTTAGTCTCACCATTCTTTAGCTGCTCTCTAATCTCTGCTCACTGCTGAGCTCCTTGGAGCTTCCAATCATCTCTGACTTCAATCATCATTGTATGTTACTGCCTAGTTTAATAAGTACAAGTTAGTCCTGATCTCTAGCATTGCTGGCTATGGCCCATCATGCAACAGGGCAGACTGGACAAGTTCACATTGGTAGCTGTTCAACTCATCGTGCCCGTTAGCATCGCTGCTGCTAATGGAGCTCTGGTTTTATTATATCGGCTTATGATTGACATGTTTATTATTCTTAGTGTGCAATAAAGAAACCTGTCATGCTCATTATTTAGTTTCATCTTAGATTATTATTATTATTCAAGATAATCCTGAAAATTATGAACCAAACAGTGAAGGATGTGAATTAAATCAAAAGAAAACAATCTACCAAAGTTACAGTCAGTGAACTCACTTCAGAGTCTTCAGTTTACAGTTTGGACTCTCCTGTACAGCAGACAACAGCTTCTCTGATGAATCAGACAGTTTGTAGAGATCCAGGTGCAGCTCTGTCAGATGAGGGTTGGACTTCACAGCTGAGGTCACAACTTCACATTCAGTGTCTAAGAGCCCAACGGCAGTAAGTCTGTAATGACACAAATATTCCAACATATTATCATGAAGTGGCTCAAGGTTCAGACTAACAAGGAGAACACATGTTTGAATCTCAAAAACTAAAATAATGTATTAAAGTAAGTTATTAACAAACTAAATGTAAACTCCATGTGTAATGTGTAGAATCAGTAGTGTAGGGAAGTGCATGGATGAGGGGAAATGTGTGCTAGACAATAACAAACACATGAAGCAAAGAAAGAAAAGAGATGTTGCTGGTGGAAGAGAGAGGGAGACACTGAGCAGGCCAGCTTTGATAAGGTGATCCAGCCCAAAGCCCAGCTGGTGCTTCAGCCTGATGACTCCATTAGTATTAGTATTATTATTATTATTATTATTATGAGTTTATTCCTTTAATATAAAACAACAGTTGAGAGATAAACAGGAAACAAGAGGAGAGAGATCAGTGGAAGCTGCAGTTATACTGGAAGCATCTTAACCAGTAAGCTACCAGAACACTCCCAGTTCAGCTGATGCTGTCTCACTGTGCTTGAATGAAACAATCATTCTCATCACTCTCTCTCAGACCTGCACACTTTAATCTTTGTTTAGCTTTAATCTTGCAGATGAAGGAGAGAACATGGAGTTACATTGAGGCTTCCATAATGTGCACAGTGTGTGTGTGTGATCTGATCCCATGTCTGTCTCCACTAAGTTAACATGAGGACATCTTGATTAGAAAACCACTTTTACTGTCCACTATGTTTAATGTGACTGCAGGATATTTAGACTCAGTTCAGCTCAGTGAACAGTTCCAGTTGAGAAAGATCATCTCTCTTTGCTACCTGCTGCTGTCAGGTTCACATCCATAAGCAGCTACATTTACTGACTGTTCACAAACACTAATGAAACTAATAATCAAAGATGATTCAGATCTTATTTTAAAGCCTGCTGAGTAAAATCAGGTATTACCTGTATGTCTGATTATATATCATGTAATAATAACTTTACTGCTTTCACTGATAACTGTAAAATACTGATATATGTTGTGATAAAATGCTGCTGTAATAAAACCTCAACCACAACCTCTAAAGTCCTTCATGTGTTTCACCAGGTTTGAATGAATCCTCCAACACACAAAGGAAGAGAAAGAGAAGAAAACACTGTCAAATCCAATAATGACTAGAAATAAATAGAATAACTGTTCATTAACTTAACAGCTATAAACATCATTATTTAAACTCAACATTTAAACAGCTCAACAACATCTGAGACTAAATATAACTGACATGTTATTTCACATATAAACAAGTAGAGCACTATTTTAACTATAATAAAACATTTATATTATTTATATTTGAAGAACTAAACTACTAATCTACACTGATTTATAATGTTAATCACATCTGGACTTACACAGCCTTTCTGCAGTTCCTCACAGCTGGGATCAGTCTCTTTCGTCCCTGCTCTGATGTGTTGTACTTCTCCAGGTCCAACTCATCCAGAACCTCCTCTGACATCTGCAGCATGTAGGCCAGAGCTGAGCAGTGGATATCAGAGAGTTTCTTCTCTGATCTGTTCTCTGACTTCAGGAACTCTTGGATCTCCTGATGTACTGAGCGGTCGTTCAACTCCATCAGACAGTGGAAGATGTTGATGCTTCTGTCAGGAGAGATATGATCACTGTTCATCACCTTCAGGTTGTTGATGACTCTCTGGATGGTTTTTGGACTGTTGTCTGTCTGACCCAGCAGGCCTCCTAAGAGACTCTGGTTGAACTCCAGACAGAGGCCATGAAGGAAGCGGACAAACAGGTCCAGGTGGCCATTTTCACTTCTGAGAGATTTCTGCATGGCTGCCTTCAGGAAGTCATCAAGAGATGAGTAACTGTAGAATTCTCCCAGGAAGTTCTTCACTACCTCTGTGTTGCTGCTGGTGTAACAGTGGTACATGTAGACTGCAGCCAGAAACTCCTGAATGCTCAGATGAACAAAGCTGTAGACTGGTTTCTGGAAGATCACACTCTCTCTTTTGAAGATCTCTGTACAAACTCCTGATAACACCGAGGCCTCTGTGACATCAAGACCACACTGCTCCAGGTCTTCTTGGTAGAACATGATGTTTCCTTTCTTCAGTTGTTCAAACGCCAGCCTCCCCAGCTTCAGAAGAAGGTTCCTGTCAGCCTCCGTCAGCTCCTGTGGATTCTTCTCATGTCCCTCATCATACTTGTTCTTCTTCCTCTTTGTCTGAACCACCAGGAAGTGTGAGTACATGTCAGTCAGGGTCTTGGGCAGCTCTCCTCTCTGGTCTGGAGTCAACATGTGGTCCAGAACTGTAGCAGTGATCCAGCAGAAGACTGGGATGTGACACATGATGTGGAGGCTCCTGGATGTCTTGATGTGTGAGATGATTGTGCTGGACTGCTCTTCATCACTGAATCTCCTCCTGAAGTACTCCTCCTTCTGGGCGTCAGTGAAGCCTCGTACTTCTGTTACCCTGCTAACACATGAAGGAGGGATCTGATTGGCTGCTGCAGGTCGGGAAGTTATCCAGATGAGAGCCGAGGGAACCAACTTCCCCTTGATGAGGTTTGTCAGCAGCACGCTGACTGATGACTTCTGTGTGACATCAGACACAACCTCACTGTTGTTGAAATCCAGTGAAAGTCTGCTTTCATCCAGGCCGTCAAAGATGAACAAAACTTTACAGCCAGCGAGCTTCTCTGCTGTGAGCTTCTGTAATGTTGGATAGAAAACACGGATCAGCATGAGCAGACTGTACTGCTCATCTTTGATCAAGTTCAGCGACCTGAACGAGAACAGAATCAGCAGACTGATATCTTGGTTGTTGGAGCGCTGTGCCCAGTCCAGAGTGAACTTCAGCACTGAGAAGGTTTTTCCAACGCCAGCGACGCCGTTCATCAGAACCACTCTGATGTGTTTCTGTTGGTCAGGTAAGACTTTAAAGATGTCCTGACACTTGATTGGAGTGTCATGGAGGGTCTTCATCTTGGAAGCTGTTTCAAGCTGCCTCACCTCATGTTGGGTATTAACCTCTTCACTCTGTCCCTCTGTGATGTGGACCTCAGTGAAGATGCTGATGAGGAAGGTTTTAGTTCCTGCTTCATCAGTTCCTTGAGTCACACATTCACATGTGCTGCTCAGACTGATCTGATGTTCATCTAAAACCTCCTGTAGACCACTTTCTGCTGAAAGAGAAGAAAAAAGGTAGAATGAAACAGAAATCAGTGTGACTGTTAATGTTCAGTAGGATAGAGGAGGTAGATTCCTGTTTTCAGAGATGATGACATCAGCAGACAGATCTTCAGTCTTACTTTGTACAGTGCTGGTCTGACTGTCTGTCTGCAGTCCAGCTCTGGTTCTGGATCTTTCTCTACACTGGGGACAGGAGGAGTCTCCTGATGAAGCAGACTGGTCCCAGTATGAGGTGATGCACTGTCTGCAGAACCAGTGTCCACAGCTGGTAGAGACTGGATCCTTCAGGACGTCCTGACACAAAGAACAGCAGGACAGCTGCTCCTCCACAGAAACAGCCCTCCTCTTCCTCTCTCTGTGGACATGAACACATTCTTTATGTCACATGACATTAGTGGAGGCCAACAGCTCACAAGCTGCATGCAGCTCTTTCCCCACATAAACAGTCCAGACTGTCAGTATTTACACACTTACACAGTTTCTGTTCTTCAGCCTCTGAGATTCAACACATTCAACTTGAAATAAAATAAAATAAACTATAATCACAAGAGTTCAACAGTAATTAGACAGAGACAACAATGTGTTTTGGTAAGTAAGTCAATGAGAACATGACTTTAGTCTGTTAGAAAACTCCACAGGCTCCTTTAAGCTACTCTGATCCATTAAAAGTCAGGAACAATAAGCAGGAGGAAACTGAGCCAAACAGAAAAGTCCACTAGTGAAAAATAACAGACTGCTGCTCTTTTGTGTTGTGCTGCTGAACAGAGAGCTCTGCTAAATATCTTCATAATGCATCTTTTCATGAGTGTTTCTCTCTCTCTGTTTCTGCTGTAGTCTCTCTCCCTCTGTGTGAGTGTGACGTTAAACATCAGACTCAGTTTCCTCTGCTGCAGTGGTCAGTCTGCAGTGATAAATCAGCTGCATCAGGCTGTTTCTATACATTTACATGACCTCCTCCCATATTTAGTGTCTTTGAACAAGAACACGTTAAGACACAGTCTGTATTACATGAGACCAAACATTGTACCTGCTGCTGCAGTCCTTTAGTAAATAAGGACAGACACAGTTTGACTTGTTAGTAAATCCTTAGTAAATATCACCCTGGGTTACCTGCTGCTACTTTACATTTATTGACTGGAAAATCAAACAGCAATAGCAGCCCTGCCTCTGTCTCTGGTTAACATGAACATGAAGATCTGTTGGAGATTACAGCTGAATGGAAGCTACTTCATTATTTCTTTCCTTCATATCTACACTACAACCTTCATGAAAGCGTCTCACTGAATCATCTTCAGGTCAGTTTACAGTAGAAACAGTCTCTTACTTTGTGTCTGAGGGTCCAGGTTCATTACTGAAGTTTAGAAGTTGACCATTAGACTGATCACTCTTCATAGACAGACAGCTGGATATTACAGACTCTGCTCCATCCTCCTCTTCCTCCTCTTTCTTCATCTTCTGGAGTCTGAGAGGTAAACCAGTAACACTGGAGACACACACACATACACAGTATAATAAACCTTCAATGTTGAGTTTCAATGTTCCTCTCTCTCCTCTCTGCCAACCGGTCAGTTGATGTTCTCCCACTTTGAGTCTGGTTCTGAGGTTTCTTTCTGTTAAAATTGAGTTTTTTTCAAGTGCTGCTCATGTGGGAATGTTGAGTCTCTTTAGAGACTCAAGAACCTTATGAACCTACTAGAACACTGCGCTCCCAACTCATAGAACCTTATGAACCTACTAGAACACTGCGCTCCCAGCTCATAGAACCTTATGAACCTACTAGAACACTGCGCTCCCAGCTCATAGAACCATATGTACTTACTAGAACACTGTGCTCCCAGCTCATAGAACCTTATGAACCTACTAGAACAATGCGCTCCCAGCTCATAGAACCTTATGAACCTACTAGAACACTGCGCTCCCAGCTCATAGAACCTTATGAACCTACTAGAACACTGCACTCCCAGCTCATAGAACCTTATGAACCTAGAACACTGTGCTCCCAGCTCATAGAACCTCATGAACCTACTAGAACACTGTGCTCCCAGCTCATAGAACCTTATGAACCTACTAGAACACTGTGCTCCCAGCTCATAGAACCTTATGAACCTACTAGAACACTGTGCTCCCAGCTCATAGAACCTTATGAACCTAGAACACTGTGCTCCCAGCTCATAGAACCTCATGAACCTACTAGAACACTGCGCTCCCAACTCATAGAACCTTATGAACCTACTAGAACACTGCGCTCCCAGCTCATAGAACCTTATGAACCTAATAGAACACTGCGCTCCCAGCTCATAGAACCATATGTACCTACTAGAACACTGTGCTCCCAGCTCATAGAACCTTATGAACCTACTAGAACAATGCGCTCCCAGCTCATAGAACCTTATGAACCTACTAGAACACTGCGCTCCCAGCTCATAGAACCTTATGAACCTACTAGAACACTGCACTCCCAGCTCATAGAACCTTATGAACCTAGAACACTGTGCTCCCAGCTCATAGAACCTCATGAACCTACTAGAACACTGTGCTCCCAGCTCATAGAACCTTATGAACCTACTAGAACACTGTGCTCCCAGCTCATAGAACCTTATGAACCTACTAGAACACTGTGCTCCCAGCTCATAGAACCTTATGAACCTAGAACACTGTGCTCCCAGCTCATAGAACCTTATGAACCTACTAGAACACTGCACTCCCAGCTCATAGAACCTTATGAACCTAGAACACTGTGCTCCCAGCTCATAGAACCTCATGAACCTACTAGAACACTGTGCTCCCAGCTCATAGAACCTTATGAACCTACTAGAACACTGTGCTCCCAGCTCATAGAACCTTATGAACCTACTAGAACACTGTGCTCCCAGCTCATAGAACCTTATGAACCTAGAACACTGTGCTCCCAGCTCATAGAACCTCATGAACCTACTAGAACACTGCGCTCCCAACTCATAGAACCTTATGAACCTACTAGAACACTGCGCTCCCAGCTCATAGAACCTTATGAACCTACTAGAACACTGCGCTCCCAGCTCATAGAACCATATGTACCTACTAGAACACTGTGCTCCCAGCTCATAGAACCTTATGAACCTACTAGAACAATGCGCTCCCAGCTCATAGAACCTTATGAACCTACTAGAACACTGCGCTCCCAGCTCATAGAACCTTATGAACCTACTAGAACACTGCACTCCCAGCTCATAGAACCTTATGAACCTAGAACACTGTGCTCCCAGCTCATAGAACCTCATGAACCTACTAGAACACTGTGCTCCCAGCTCATAGAACCTTATGAACCGACTAGAACACTGTGCTCCCAGCTCATAGAACCTTATGAACCTACTAGAACACTGTGCTCCCAGCTCATAGAACCTTATGAACCTAGAACACTGTGCTCCCAGCTCATAGAACCTCATGAACCTACTAGAACACTGCGCTCCCAGCTCATAGAACCTCATGAACCTACTAGAACACTGAGCTCCCAGCTCATAGAACCTTATGAACCTACTAGAACACTGAGCTCCCAGCTCATAGAACCTTATGAACCTACTAGAACACTGTGCTCCCAGCTCATAGAACCTTATGAATCTACTAGAACACTGTGCTCCCAGCTCATAGAACCTTATGAACCTACTAGAACACTGCGCTCCCAGCTCATAGAACCATATGAACTTACTAGAACACTGTGCTCCCAGCATGCAGGCCTACTTGTGGTTCCTAGTATCTCTAAAAGTAGAACAGGAGGCAGAGCCTTTAGTTCTCAGGCTCCTCTCCTGTGGAACCATCTCCCAGATTGGTTCCGGGGGGCAGAACCCTCTCTACGTTTAAGAGTAGGCTTCAAACGTTCCTTTGTGATAAAGCTTCTAGTTGGGGCCGGTTCCAGCTCCTACTTTATGCTGCTATAGGCTTAGACTGCCGGGGGACTCCCATGATGCACTGGGCTCCTCTCTCCTCCTCCCTCTCTCTCTCTATCCATCCATCTATATTCATTAACATTCATGTTCTATTAATGCTTCAATAAGCTAAACTTCTTCCCCGGAGTTGTCTGTGCTTTCTAATCTCACAGGTAATCTGGGCCTGTAGACGTCCGGATGACTGATTCCAGTCCCAGACCTTCAATGTGCTTCTCTGCTCTATCCTTCCTCTCTCTCCTCTCCTTCCTCTCTCTCCTCTCCTTCCTCTCTCTCCTTTCCTTCCTCTCCTTCCTCTCTCTCCTCCTCTCTCTCCTCCTCTTCCTCTCTACTCCTCTCCTTCCTCTCTACTCCTCTCCTTCCTCTCTACTCCTCTCCTTCCTCTACTTCCTTCTCTTCCTTTCTCTCCTCTGCTTCCTCTCCTTCCTCTCTCTCCTCTTCCTCTCTCCTTCCTCTCTCCTCTCCTTCCTCTCTCTCTCCTCTCTACTCCTCTCCTTCCTCTCTCTCCTCCTCTTCCTTTCTCTCCTCTCCTTCCTCTCCTTCCTCTCTCTCCTCTTCCTCTCTCCTTCCTCTCTCTCCTCCTCTTCCCTTCTCTCCTCTCCTTCCTCTCTACTCCTCTCCTCCCCTTCCTCTCTCTCCTCCTCTCCTTCCTCTCCCTCCTCTCCTTCCTCTCTCTCCTCTCTACCCCAACCGGTCCAGACAGATGTTCTCCCACTCTGAGTCTGGTTCTGAGGGTTCTTCCTGTTAAAAGATGTTCTCCCACTCTGAGTCTGGTTCTGAGGGTTCTTCCTGTTAAAGGGAGTTTTTTCTCTCCACTGTCAACAAGTGCTGCTCATGTGGGAATGTTGGGTCTCTTTAAATGAAACCTGAAGAGTTCGGTTTAGACCTGCTCTATGTGGAAAGAGCCTTCACATGACTCTGTTGTGATTTGGAGCTTTATAAATAAAGATTGATTGATTGATTGAGAACAGTAATCAAACATCTTACACTAAATGAAAAGATATAAATGAAGAAATAATGCAGTTAATGCTCAAACTACAAAAGGATCAGTGACTGAATTATAAAAAACTCAGTTTTATAAAATAAATATTGTTGTAATGTAGATTATAAAATGATATTAAACTGAATCATCTTCAGCTCAGTTTACAGTAGAAACAGTCTCTTACTTTGTGTCTGAGGGTCCAGGTTCATTACTGAAGTCTGGAGGAAGACGACTTTGAGACCAGTCACTCTTCATAGACAGACAGCTGGATATTACAGACTCTGCTCCATCCTCCTCTTCCTCCTCTTTCTTCATCTTCTGGAGTCTGAGAGGTAAACCAGTAACACTGGAGACACACACACATACACAGTATAATAAACCTTCATTGTTGAATTTCAATGTTCCTCTCTCTCCTCTCTGCCAACCGGTCAGTTGATGTTCTCCCACTCTGAGTCTGGTTCTGAGGTTTCTTCCTGTTAAAATTGAGTTTTTTTCAAGTGCTTGCTCATGTGGGAATGTTGGGTCTCTTTAAAATTAAACTTGAAGAGTTCAGTTTAGCTTGTTTGAGGATTTTTAGTCCGGATTTAGAGCTCGTCATAGCACATAGAGTAAATGTTACTAATGACCTTTTAACCTCATCAGACAATGGGCTTCTCTCTGTCCTTGTTCTGTTAGATCTTAGTGCTGCCTTTGACACTATTGATCATCACATCCTGTTGCGAGACTTGAACATTTAATTGGTATTAAAGGAAGAGCATTAAAATGGTTTAAATCATATTTATCTGATAGATTTCAGTTTGTAAATGTTAATGATAAATCCTCCATGCAAACAAAAGTTAGACATGGTGTTCCTCAGGGTTCAGTGCTTGGACCAATACTATTCTCCTTATATATGCTTCCTTTAGTTAATACTATTCTCCTTATATATGCTTCCTTTAGTTAATACTTTTCTCCTTATATATGCTTCCTTTAGGAAACATTATTTGGAAACACTCAATAAATTTTCATTGTTATGCAGATGATACTCAATTATATCTATCAATAAAGCCAAATGAAACTAACCAGTTAACTAAACTACAAACATGCATTAAGGACATAAAGGCCTGGATGACCTGTAACTTCCTGTTATTAAACTCAGTTAATAGTTATTGTGCTTGGCCCTAAACACCTTATAAACATATTATCTAATTACATAATTACTCTGGATGGCATTACTCTGGCCTCCCGCTCCACTGTAAGGAACCTAGGAGTTATATTTGATCAGGATCTGTCCTTTAATTCCCACATAAAACATATTTCAAGGACTGCCTTCTTTCATCTGCGTAATATTACAAACATCAGACATATCCTGTCTCACAATAATCCATTCTAGTCCGTGCATTTGTTACTTCTAGGCTGGACTACTGTAATTCATTATTATCAGGCTGTCCTAACAAGTCTCTAAAGACTCTCCAGCTGGTCCAGAATGCAGCTGCTCGTGTTCTGACAAAAACTAGAAAGAGAGATCATATTACTGCATTTAGCTTCACTGCATCGACTTCCTGTAAAATCTACAATAGAGTTTAAATCCTTCTCCTCACCTTCAAAGCTCTCAATGGTCAGGCTCCATCATATCTGAAGGAACTCATAGAACCTTATGAACCTACAAGAACACTGCGCTCCCAGCTCATAGAACCTTATGAACCTACTAGAACACTGCGCTCCCAGCTCATAGAACCTTATGAACCTACTAGAACGCTGCGCTCCCAGCTCATAGAACCTTATGAACCTACTAGAAGACTGTGCTCCCAGCTCATAGAACCTTATGAACCTACTAGAACACTGCGCTCCCAGCTCATAGAACCTTATGAACCTACTAGAACACTGCGCTCCCAGCTCATAGAACCTTATGAACCTACTAGAACACTGTGCTCCCAGCTCATAGAACCTTATAAACCTACTAGAACACTGTGCTCCCAGCTCATAGAACCTTATGAACCTACTAGAACACTGTGCTCTCACCTCATAGAACCTTATAAACCTACTAGAACACTGTGCTCTCACCTCATAGAACCTTATGAACCTACTAGAACACTGTGCTCTCACCTCATAGAACCTTATAAACCTACTAGAACACTGTGCTCCCAGCTCATAGAACCTTATGAACCTACTAGAACACTGCGCTCCCAACATGCAGGCCTACTTGTGGTTCCTAGTATCTCTAAAAGTAGAACAGGAGGCAAAGCCTTCAGTTCTCAGGTTTCTCTCCTGTGGAACCAGATTGGTTCCGGGGGGCAGAACCCTCTCTACGTTTAAGAGTAGGCTTCAAACGTTCCTTTGTGATAAAGCTTATATTTGGGGCCG
The DNA here is from genome assembly GCF_027409825.1 of Scomber japonicus. NCBI lineage: Eukaryota > Metazoa > Chordata > Actinopteri > Scombriformes > Scombridae > Scomber > Scomber japonicus. The sequence continues at coordinate 1,909,466 of NC_070586.1, read as the reverse complement.
GTTCCAGCTCCTAGTTTATGCTGCTATAGGCTTAGACTGCCGGGGGACTCCCATGATGCACTGAGCTCCTCTCTCCTCCTCCCTCTCTCTCTCTATCCATCCATCTATATCCATTAACATTCATGTTCTATTAATGCATTCAATAAGCTAAACTTCCTCCCCGGAGTTGTCTGTGCTTTCTAATCTCACAGGTAATCTGGGCCTGTAGACGTCCGGATGACTGATTCCAGTCCCAGACCTTCAATGTGCTTCTCTGCTCTATCCTTCCTCTCTCTCCTCTCCTTCCTCTCTCTCCTCTCCTTCCTCTCTCTCCTTTCCTTCCTCTCCTTCCTCTCTCCTCCTCTCTCTCCTCCTCTTCCTCTCTACTCCTCTCCTTCCTCTCTACTCCTCTCTTTCCTCTCTACTCCTCTCCTTCCTCTACTTCCTTCTCTTCCTTTCTCTCCTCTGCTTCCTCTCCTTCCTCTCTCTCCTCTTCCTCTCTCCTTCCTCTCTCTCCTCTCCTTCCTCTCTCTCCTCTCTACTCCTCTCCTTCCTCTCTCTCCTCCTCTTCCTTTCTCTCCTCTCCTTCCTCTCCTTCCTCTCTCTCCTCTTCCTCTCTCCTTCCTCTCTCTCCTCCTCTTCCCTTCTCTCCTCTCCTTCCTCTCTACTCCTCTCCTCCCCTTCCTCTCTCTCCTCTTCCTCTCTCTCCTCCTCTCCTTCCTCTCTCTCCTCTCCTTCCTCTCTCTCCTCTCTACCCCAACCGGTCCAGACAGATGTTCTCCCACTCTGAGTCTGGTTCTGAGGGTTCTTCCTGTTAAAAGATGTTCTCCCACTCTGAGTCTGGTTCTGAGGGTTCTTCCTGTTAAAGGGAGTTTTTTCTCTCCACTGTCAACAAGTGCTGCTCATGTGGGAATGTTGGGTCTCTTTAAATGAAACCTGAAGAGTTCGGTTTAGACCTGCTCTATGTGGAAAGAGCCTTCACATGACTCTGTTGTGATTTGGAGCTTTATAAATAAAGATTGATTGATTGATTGAGAACAGTAATCAAACATCTTACACTAAATGAAAAGATATAAATGAAGAAATAATGCAGTTAATGCTCAAACTACAAAAGGATCAGTGACTGAATTATAAAAAACTCAGTTTTATAAAATAAATATTGTTGTAATGTAGATTATAAAATGATATTAAACTGAATCATCTTCAGGTCAGTTTACAGTAGAAACAGTCTCTTACTTTGTGTCTGAGGGTCCAGGTTCATTACTGAAGTCTGGAGGATGACGACTTTGAGACCAGTCACTCTTCATAGACAGACAGCTGGATATTACAGACTCTGCTCCATCCTCCTCTTCCTCCTCTTTCTTCATCTTCTGGAGTCTGAGAGGTAAACCAGTAACACTGGAGACACACACACATACACAGTATAATAAACCTTCATTGTTGAATTTCAATGTTCCTCTCTCTCCTCTCTGCCAACCGGTCAGTTGATGTTCTCCCACTCTGAGTCTGGTTCTGAGGTTTCTTCCTGTTAAAATTGAGTTTTTTTCAAGTGCTTGCTCATGTGGGAATGTTGGGTCTCTTTAAAATTAAACTTGAAGAGTTCAGTTTAGCTTGTTTGAGGATTTTTAGTCCGGATTTAGAGCTCGTCATAGCACATAGAGTAAATGTTACTAATGACCTTTTAACCTCATCAGACAATGGGCTTCTCTCTGTCCTTGTTCTGTTAGATCTTAGTGCTGCCTTTGACACTATTGATCATCACATCCTGTTGCGAGACTTGAACATTTAATTGGTATTAAAGGAACAGCATTAAAATGGTTTAAATCATATTTATCTGATAGATTTCAGTTTGTAAATGTTAATGATAAATCCTCCATGCAAACAAAAGTTAGACATGGTGTTCCTCAGGGTTCAGTGCTTGGACCAATACTATTCTCCTTATATATGCTTCCTTTAGTTAATACTATTCTCCTTATATATGCTTCCTTTAGTTAATACTTTTCTCCTTATATATGCTTCCTTTAGGAAACATTATTTGGAAACACTCAATAAATGTTAATTGTTATGCAGATGATACTCAATTATATCTATCAATAAAGCCAAATGAAACTAACCAGTTAACTAAACTACAAACATGCATTAAGGACATAAAGGCCTGGATGACCTGTAACTTCCTGTTATTAAACTCAGTTAATAGTTATTGTGCTTGGCCCTAAACACCTTATAAACATATTATCTAATTACATAATTACTCTGGATGGCATTACTCTGGCCTCCCGCTCCACTGTAAGGAACCTAGGAGTTATATTTGATCAGGATCTGTCCTTTAATTCCCACATAAAACATATTTCAAGGACTGCCTTCTTTCATCTGCGTAATATTACAAACATCAGACATATCCTGTCTCACAATAATCCATTCTAGTCCGTGCATTTGTTACTTCTAGGCTGGACTACTGTAATTCATTATTATCAGGCTGTCCTAACAAGTCTCTAAAGACTCTCCAGCTGGTCCAGAATGCAGAGAGATCATATTACTGCATTTAGCTTCACTGCATCGACTTCCTGTAAAATCTACAATAGAGTTTAAATCCTTCTCCTCACCTTCAAAGCTCTCAATGGTCAGGCTCCATCATATCTGAAGGAACTCATAGAACCTTGTGAACCTACTAGAACACTGCGCTCCCAGCTCATAGAACCTTATGAACCTACTAGAACACTGCGCTCCCAGCTCATAGAACCTTATGAACCTACTAGAACGCTGCGCTCCCAGCTCATAGAACCTTATGAACCTACTAGAACACTGTGCTCCCAGCTCATAGAACCTTATGAACCTACTAGAACACTGCGCTCCCAGCTCATAGAACCTTATGAACCTACTAGAACACTGCGCTCCCAGCTCATAGAACCTTATGAACCTACTAGAACACTGTGCTCCCAGCTCATAGAACCTTATAAACCTACTAGAACACTGTGCTCCCAGCTCATAGAACCTTATGAACCTACTAGAACACTGTGCTCTCACCTCATAGAACCTTATGAACCTACTAGAACACTGCGCTCCCAGCTCATAGAACCTTATGAACCTACTAGAACACTGCGCTCCCAACATGCAGGCCTACTTGTGGTTCCTAGTATCTCTAAAAGTAGAACAGGAGGCAAAGCCTTCAGTTCTCAGGTTCCTCTCCTGTGGAACCAGATTGGTTCCGGGGGGCAGAACCCTCTCTACGTTTAAGAGTAGGCTTCAAACGTTCCTTTGTGATAAAGCTTATATTTGGGGCCGGTTCCAGCTCCTAGTTTATGCTGCTATAGGCTTAGACTGCCGGGGGACTCCCATGATGCACTGAGCTCCTCTCTCCTCCTCCCTCTCTCTCTCTATCCATCCATCTATATCCATTAACATTCATGTTCTATTAATGCTTCAATAAGCTAAACTTCCTCCCCGGAGTTGTCTGTGCTTTCTAATCTCACAGGTAATCTGGGCCTGTAGACGTCCGGATGACTGATTCCAGTCCCAGACCTTCAATGTGCTTCTCTGCTCTATCCTTCCTCTCTCTCCTCTCCTTCCTCTCTCTCCTCTCCTTCCTCTCTCTCCTTTCCTTCCTCTCCTTCCTCTCTCCTCCTCTCTCTCCTCCTCTTCCTCTCTACTCCTCTCCTTCCTCTCTACTCCTCTCTTTCCTCTCTACTCCTCTCCTTCCTCTACTTCCTTCTCTTCCTTTCTCTCCTCTGCTTCCTCTCCTTCCTCTCTCCTTCCTCTCTCTCCTCTCCTTCCTCTCTCTCCTCTCTACTCCTCTCCTTCCTCTCTCTCCTCCTCTTCCTTTCTCTCCTCTCCTTCCTCTCCTTCCTCTCTCTCCTCTTCCTCTCTCCTTCCTCTCTCTCCTCCTCTTCCCTTCTCTCCTCTCCTTCCTCTCTACTCCTCTCCTCCCCTTCCTCTCTCTCCTCTTCCTCTCTCTCCTCCTCTCCTTCCTCTCTCTCCTCTCCTTCCTCTCTCTCCTCTCTACCCCAACCGGTCCAGACAGATGTTCTCCCACTCTGAGTCTGGTTCTGAGGGTTCTTCCTGTTAAAAGATGTTCTCCCACTCTGAGTCTGGTTCTGAGGGTTCTTCCTGTTAAAGGGAGTTTTTTCTCTCCACTGTCACCAAGTGCTGCTCATGTGGGAATGTTGGGTCTCTTTAAATGAAACCTGAAGAGTTCGGTTTAGACCTGCTCTATGTGGAAAGAGCCTTCACATGACTCTGTTGTGATTTGGCGCTTTATAAATAAAGATTGATTGATTGATTGAGAACAGCAATCAAACATCTTTCACTAAATGAAAAGATATAAATGAAGAAATAATGCAGTTAATGCTCAAACTACAAAAGGATCAGTGACTGAATTATAAAAAACTCAGTTTTATAAAATAAATATTGTTGTAATGTAGATTATAAAATGATATTAAACTGAATCATCTTCAGCTCAGTTTACAGTAGAAACAGTCTCTTACTTTGTGTCTGAGGGTCCAGGTTCATTACTGAAGTCTGGAGGAAGACGACTTTGAGACCAGTCACTCTTCATAGACAGACAGCTGGATATTACAGACTCTGCTCCATCCTCCTCTTCCTCCTCTTTCTTCATCTTCTGGAGTCTGAGAGGTAAACCAGTAACACTGGAGACACACACACATACACAGTATAATAAACCTTCATTGTTGAATTTCAATGTTCCTCTCTCTCCTCTCTGCCAACCGGTCAGTTGATGTTCTCCCACTCTGAGTCTGGTTCTGAGGTTTCTTCCTGTTAAAATTGAGTTTTTTCAAGTGCTTGCTCATGTGGGAATGTTGGGTCTCTTTAAAATTAAACTTGAAGAGTTCAGTTTAGCTTGTTTGAGGATTTTTAGTCCGGATTTAGAGCTCGTCATAGCACATAGAGTAAATGTTACTAATGACCTTTTAACCTCATCAGACAATGGGCTTCTCTCTGTCCTTGTTCTGTTAGATCTTAGTGCTGCCTTTGATACTATTGATCATCACATCCTGTAGCGAGACTTGAACATTTAATTGGTATTAAAGGAACAGCATTAAAATGGTTTAAATCATATTTATCTGATAGATTTCAGTTTGTAAATGTTAATGATAAATCCTCCATACAAACAAAAGTTAGACACAGTATTCCTCAAGGTTCAGTGCTTGGACCAATACTATTCTCCTTATATATGCTTCCTTTAGTTAATACTATTCTCCTTATATATGCTTCCTTTAGTTAATACTATTCTCCTTATATATGCTTCCTTTAGTTAATACTATTCTCCTTATATATGCTTCCTTTAGTTAATACTATTCTCCTTATATATGCTTCCTTTAGTTAATACTATTCTCCTTATATATGCTTCCTTTAAGAAACATTATTGTGAAACACTCAATAAATTTTCATTGTTATGCAGATGATACTCAATTATATCTATCAATAAAGCCAAATGAAACTAACCAATTAATTAAGGACATAAAGGCCTGGATGACCTGCAACTTCCTGTTATTAAACTCAGTTAATAGTTATTGTGCTTGGCCCTAAACACCTTATAAAACTCATTATCTAATGACATAATTACTCTGGCCTCCAGCACCACTGTAAGGAACCTAGGAGTTATATTTGATCAGGATCTGTCCTTTAATTCCCACATAAAACACATTTCAAGGACTGCCTTCTTTCCTCTGCGTAATATTGTCAAAATTAGACACTTCCTGTCTCACAATGATGCTGAAAAACTCGTCCATGCATTTGTTACTGACGCACAAACCAAGAAAACAACAACAGGAAACAACGTTTAACACCTCAAACTCTGTCATTTCAGCTTTTTCTGACATCAACTAAACAATGAATGTGATCAATAATCATCAGATTGATCAATAATGACAGTAATCATTATTTACAGTCCTGATATTAACACTCACCTGCCTCACACTGTTTTCCTGCTTCTGCTCTGATGTGAAATGGCGTCTGACGAACACTTGAAACTTTAACTTCCTGTCTGTTTCTTCCTCTTTTTCATTTCCTGAAAGTCACGTGTGTGCGTGTCTGTGTGTGTGTGTGTGTGTGAGAACATAACATACGCCACGTAATGTATATAATAATAGTCAGACATCAGACGTCTTTTACAAATTGCATCCACTCCAATCTAGTCAGAAAGCAGTTTGTAGTCGGCTCACATTTCAGATGTCTATGAGTTGTTTCAAAAACTCAACATCCTGCTTATAAATATAATAAATATGAGTATTGTTGAGCAGATGGTGCATTTAAAGACATCTAAGAACATTCAGATTTTCATGAACGCACCATCAGACTTTCAGCTCTGAATGAACAGAGTTAAATCATTGAGTGTTTGATTCATTTAAATTGTATTAAAACAGTCGTGATGTGATGAAGACATTCAAATGTATGTGTGAGTGAATAACAGCAAACATCTGTCTGCAGTAAAAAGTGGAAGCTGCAGCAGAAGTTAATCACAGCTTTAAACTGAATTACAATGTTGAGAAAAACCTTTATTCACATTTCATCTGGTTCACTTTGGAGGGAATTCAGTAACCATGGCGACAATCTGATTTCTCACAAACAGTTTAAATGTTTGTGTTCTCATCTGCAATATTATTAATGTTAACTTTAAGTTAGATGACCTCATATGTTCCATATATGATCCCATAATATATGATTCACAGTTTATGTTTGTTGTCATACATCCTGGCTGGGTCCCAAACCTCTCCTTTATTCACTCATTCACTCATTCACTGCTCCCTGAATAATTAACACTAAATAATTCACTCATTCACTGTTCCCTGAATAATACACACTAAATAATTCACTCATTCACTGCTCCCTGAATAATAAACACTAACTAATTCACTCATTCACTGCTCCCTGAATAATTAACACTAAATAATTCACTCATTCACTGCTCCCTGAATAATAAACACTAAATAATTCACTCATTCACTGCTCCCTGAATAATAAACACTAAATAATTCACTCATTCACTGCTCCCTGAATAATAAACACTGAATAATTCACTCATTCACTGCTCCCTGAATAATAAACACTAAATAATTCACTCATTCACTGCTCCCTGAATAATAAACACTAAATAATTCACTCATTCACTGCTCCCTGAATAATTAACACTAAATAATTCACTCATTCACTGCTCCTTGAATAATTAACACTGAATAATTCACTCATTCACTGCTCCCTGAATAATAAACATTAAATAATTCACTCATTCACTGCTCCATGAATAATAAACACTAAATAATTCACTCATTCACTGCTCCATGAATAATAAACACTAAATAATTCACTCATTCACTGCTCCCTGAATAATAAACACTAAATAATTCACTCATTCACTGCTCCCTGAATAATAAACACTAAATAATTCACTCATTCACTGCTCCCTGAATAATAAACACTAAATAATTCACTCATTCACTGCTCCCTGAATAATTAACACTAAATAATTCACTCATTCACTGCTCCCTGAATAATAAACACTAAATAATTCACTCATTCACTGCTCCCTGAATAATAAACACTTAATAATTCACTCATTCACTGCTCCCTGAATAATTAACACTAAATAATTCACTCATTCACTGCTCCCTGAATAATAACCACTAAATAATTCACTCATTCACTGCTCCCTGAATAATAAACACTAACTAATTCACTCATTCACTGCTCCCTGAATAATTAACACTAAATAATTCACTCATTCACTGCTCCCTGAATAATAAACACTAAATAATTCACTCATTCACTGCTCCCTGAATAATTAACACTAAATAATTCACTCATTCACTGCTCCCTGAATAATAACCACTAAATAATTCACTCATTCACTGCTCCCTGAATAATAAACACTAAATAATTCACTCATTCACTGCTCCCTGAATAATAAACACTAAATAATTCACTCATTCACTGCTCCCTGAATAATAAACACTAAATAATTCACTCATTCACTGCTCCCTGAATAATAAACACTAAATAATTCACTCATTCACTGCTCCCTGAATAATAAACACTAAATAATTCACTCATTCACTGCTCCCTGAATAATAAACACTAAATAATTCACTCATTCACTGCTCCCTGAATAATAAACACTAAATAATTCACTCATTCACTGCTCCCTGAATAATAAACACTAAATAATTCACTCATTCACTGCTCCCTGAATAATAAACACTAAATAATTCACTCATTCACTGCTCCCTGAATAATGAACATTAAATAATTCACTCATTCACTGCTCCCTGAATAATGAACACTAAATAATTCACTCATTCACTGCTCCCTGAATAATTAACACTAAATAATTCACTCATTCACTGCTCCCTGAATAATAAACACTAAATAATTCACTCATTCACTGCTCCCTGAATAATTAACACTAAATAATTCACTCATTCACTGCTCCCTGAATAATAAACACTAAATAATTCACTCATTCACTGCTCCCTGAATAATAAACACTGAATAATTCACTCAGCAGCAAATCAAGATTTCTGACTCTAATCTTCATCATTTTGTGTCGTCATCATCAGCTGTAGAGTCATGTGACGGTAGTTTTCTCGTCTTTAAAATGTGGACTCTACTTTTTTCGTTCCATGGTGGAATATTTGAGGACAAAATACTCACCAGACACTTTATACGGTTCACCTTGCTGGTACCGGGTTGGACCCCCTTTCATTGTTGGTGGCAGAGATTCAACAAGGTGCTGAAACATTCCTCACACATTTTGGTTCATATTAACATGATGACATCACACAGCTGCTGCAGATCCATGATGACAATCTCCTGTTCCACCTCATCCCAAAGCTGCTCTGTTAGACTGAGATCTTTGAGTCCAGTGAACTCATCGTCATGTTCCAGAAACCGGTCTGAGAGGGTCTGAGCTTTGGGACATGGAGCGTTAGAAGATGGTCCACTGTGGTCTTAAAGGGACGGACATGGTCAGCAGCAGCACTCAGGTGGGCTCTGGTCTTTAAATGATGCTCAGGTGGTACTAAAGGGTCCAAAATGTGCCAGGAACCCCCCCCCCCCCCCCCCCCCCCCGCCCCGACACACACACACACACCATGACCCCCCAGCAGCAGCCTGACCCGCTGATACCAGGCAGGATGGATCCATGCTTCATGTTCTGACCCAACCGTCTGAATGTGGCAGCAGAGACTCATCAGACCCGCCGATGTTCTTCCAGTCTTCTATCGTCCAGTTTTGGTGATCTTCAGTTTCCTGTTCTGAGCTGAGAGGAACCCGGTCTGGTCTCCTGCTGCTGGATCCCATCTGCTTCAAGCTCCCACGTGTTGAGCCTTCAGAGACCTCTGTACTAGTACTTTACTGTAGTACTGTCTGAGGTACTAGTACTTTACTGTAGTACAGTTTGAGGTACTAGTACTTTACTGTAGTACAGTTAGAGGTACTAGTACTTTACTGTAGAACAGGTTGAGGTACTAGTACTTTACTGTAGTACAGTTTGAGGTACTAGTACTTTACTGTAGAACAAGTTGAGGTACTAGTACTTTTCTGTAGTACAGTTAGAGGTACTTGTACTTTACTGTAGTACAGTTAGAGGTACTAGTACTTGTACTTTAATATAACAAGCTTTTAAAATCCAACACATAGTTAAAGATGAAACCAGTCAGCAGTGTGTAGTCGGCTCACAGTTCAGATGTCTATGAGTTGTTAACAGCTCCACCAAATACTGATTCTTCCCTCTAAACTTCTCACATGCTTTCATTTCAATAAATGTTCAAATGATCCAATATTTCAGCAACAATCAAAGCTCTGCTGTTACATCTACCAGTAATAGTTCACTTACCAAATATTACTGTAAACCAGGGGTGTCAAACATGAGGCCCGTGGGCCAGAACCGGCCCGCCAAGGCATCCAATCCGGCCCACTTTCCTTCCTGTCTTCTTTTCCTTCCTATACCCTCCTGTCATCTGTCCTTCCTTCCTTCCTCCCTTTCTTACTTCTTTGTTTCCTTCCATCCTTTCACCTTTCCTTCATTTTCTTTTCCTTTCTTTCTCCCTTTCCTTCCTTGCTCCTTTGCTTTCTTGTTTTCTTTCCTTCTTTGTAGTCCTTCCCTCCATCCTTCCTTCCTTCCATCTTTCCTTCCATCTTTCCTTCATCTTCTTTTCCTTTCTTCCTTTCCTTCCTTGTCTTCTTTTCCTTTCTTCCTTTCCTTCCTTCGTTCCTTGTCTTATTTTCCTTTCTTCCTTTCCTTCCTAATCCCCTTTTCTTTCTTCCTTCCTTCCTCCCTTCTGTCCTTCCTTCCTTTTTGTCTTTCCTTTCTATCACTTTTCCCTTCTTTCATCCCTGTTTCCTTCCTTCCATCTTTTTATAAACTAAAACACATTGTTTGTAACCAGCTTCCAAAATATACTTTACCAATAACTTTAACACTATATTAATCTTATTATCTGTTTAACTGCACAAATAAAAGACTTTACTAAATATAAAGTGTGACATTGTGTGATATCAATGATGAGAGGCAGAGACTTTACCTTCAGTAGAGTTGTGTTTATTGCTGAAACTATCAGAGACACATGATAACATGGACAGGTTCTGTCTCTCATAGCTGAGCTCTACATACTCTGCATGCTGCTCTTCATCATTCCCTCATACCAATACCACTGGAGCCCTCTGCTGGTCCTCACCTGCAATCACATGCACACACTTCATAACACAAGAACACATTATAGAAACACATTTGGTCATTTACATTATGAAGAATATTAAATCACATTAACATAGTTCATTAATCTGAATGAGCAGCTATTAACTGTTTAATGACGGGAGCTAGCTAAACTCTACGAAGCTCCATTTCAATTCTCCATTCAGATTAATTAAACAGAATGTTGAATTATTCTGATTATTTCTCATTTATACACAAAGACAGAAAAATAACTTCAATAAAAATAGATGTTGAAACATGAAGCTGAAGCTCCACACAGGATAAAAACGCTGACTCTTCATTTATTTCCACGTTTATTAGAATTAGGTCTTTGTTTATTATCAGCATCACCTATCAGCCTCCCTTCAGACCAGTAGAAAACTTTACAGCATATAAAAGTGGTAGATCAGTGAACACACAATCCATCACATTTTATGTGATGGATTTTTCAAAAGTTATATTGTTTAGAATATTGAAATACGAAAGACTTAAATTGGACTAAAAACTAAACTAACAAAAATACATCAAGAAAATAAATCAATAAAACACAAAGAAGATTCAAATGTAAGATGTACAGCATATAAAACTAAATAAGTGATAGATCAGTGGATAAAATGAGTTAGAAGTGATTTAAAGGAAGATAAAGACTTATCAAACAGGTTGATCCAGAGCCCTGACAGCAAAGACCAGGCACCATATTTATCTGTGCTGATAATCAGCACTAATTCATTTACCTCCACTCAGTGTGAAGTTAGAGAAAAACTAATGGAGGCTTTATTTATTGAATGATTGATGTGTTTAAACTGCTGATGGCACAGATAGATTTCAAAGAGCTGTAAGGACACATAAGTCAACAGGAGGTTCAGCTGGAGATGAGTTGGACAGTGGAGAAGAGACATTTCATGTTTTTAATCAAGTTGTGTCCATTTGCATCATTATCGCTGTGTGCACTGTTGTACAATACATGCAACATGCTGCACTAATGTAGAAAACTAGATGGAAAGGATGTGATTGGACAGGGCTGGATCACATGATCTCACCTACAAGTTTAAGTTATATAGTTATTGTTAAAGACACCTGATTGGCTGAGCAGTGTTTACTTACAGCTTCATGTAAATAACTTGTTAAATATCATTATGAGATATAAACTGTTCAATTTAACATAATTTTTCTGCATCTAAAAGCTGCATACATTTAATATTTACATACATAGTTTAGTTCCATAACCTTGGTAAGTTACCTGCCTGGTTACCTGTCTATACACATAATATACCAAATGACCACTGTTTCATACTTCCAGCTGAGACTGTGAGAAAACTACAACACGTCATCATTATTTCTACTGTGCTGCTCTGACTGTGGTAAAACAGCCACGTCTCACTCTCTCCCAGCAGTAATCCTTCTCCTGCTGAAAGTCACAGTCAATTCTCTTCTGCTTCATTCATTAGTTTTAGTCCTCGTTAACTCTCAGTGTGATTCTGAGACGCTTGATAAATATGAGCCCAGGCTCACAGTCTGACTTATAACACCTGTTTTTATCTTCAGCTAAATCCAGAGATAACTGTTCAGTTTGGAGTCAGTTAAGAGACTTAAGTGAAGACCACAAAATCCAGATCCAGACTCCAGATGGATCATCAGGATCCAGCTGATCCTCTCTCAACACTCCTGGATGTTCACTCTCACTCTGACAGAGATCATGACCACCATCTGATGAGAGAAGAAGAAAGAACAGAGGAGATAAATGAGTGTTTAGTGAGACTCACTTGATCAGCTGTCAGTCAGTGATGCAGCACATCCAGTATAAAGAGCAGCAGGGACTTCAGTCCTGTTCAGACCACAAGTGGAACAGCTGTGCAGCGTAGCTTGCTTCCTTTCAGCTCTCATGTTAACATGTTGAACACACTGAGCTCCAAGCTCACACACCTGCACACACTTTTACTATCAAGTGTGTTTCCTCTGCAGATTTCACTCAAGTACACAGAGGAAATAAAGTGCTGAGAGTCATGAACACATCATTACTGCAGAAACAGAGACATTCACTCATCAGTTTACTGATGGATTTACTGCTGATACATGTCAACTCTTATCAAAGTTTAAAGCTACAGAGTCTCTGTGGGATCTGAAGATGTTTCCTGCTGTTAAATCATCACATGACAATCAGTCAGAGCTCTCAGCTAAACAGCTGCTGTGATTCCTGGACTTCAGCAGAGGTTCTGGTCTGTATAAAGACCACATGGTTACTAAACGTAATGATGCTTGTGTGAAATCAGAGCCAGTGATTTGCAGGCTGCAGTCAGACTGATCTTAGAGCTCTGACAAAGATGAACTGATCAATAGTTTAGTGTTGAAATGAGAGAACAAACACTTTGAGATCAGATTTGATGATGAGGATCACTGTCTTTATACATGTTGTAAGGCTGTCAGCTGTAATCCAGCTTTATTTCCTGCAGACATCAACACAACAACAACAGTCGTCTTCACATCAACTCAAACACATGATCACAACAAGCTTCTGGCTCATCTGATTGGCTGACTGTTCTCTCTCTCTCTCTCTCTCTGTCTTTCTGTCCAATCCTGAAGCCTGTCACCATTCTCCTCTCACAGCTTCACTGAGGAAAGCAGCACTGAGAAGGTTGGAGCTTCACCAGGAAATACTGGATCTTTGCTTTGATACTGACTGTGTTTAATACTAAACTGCTGAAACCAGCACAGACTGACTCCAACTCTACTCACTCCAGATCCTCCAGTCTGCAGTCTGGACTCTGCTGAAGATCAATCAGCTGCTTCACGTCTGAATACTTCAGCTTGTTTTTTCTCAGATCCAGCTTTCTCAGATGGGAGGAGTTACACTTCAGAGCTGAGGCCAGATAATCACAGCTGATCTCTGACAAACTGCAGCGCTCCAATCTGAATAAAGAATAAATGAAGTCAGTTTAGAAACGAAGTTCATGTTTGAAATGATGAAATGTTTCATAATCTGTTCAGAGCTGAAGAAGATTTAAATGTAGGAGAAAATATTTGTGTTTGTTTGTGTGAGTGTGTGTGTGCGTGTGTGTGTGTGAGTGTGAGTATGTGTGTGTGTGTGTGTGTTGTGAAGGATCAATATCAATGATCAGACATTATTCATTAAAACACTTTAAAGAATATAATAAAGAAATATTTCTCCTTCATCAAGTAAACTTGTTCAGTTTCAGACAGATATTAGTTGAGAGGATCTTCTGTTTACAGATGTGACTCTTTACCAACAATTAGAAACATTCATTTAACAACTAACAGTGAACATTTTCTACACTTCCTTTAACAATCACTCATCTTTATAACTACACACTAAACTTTGAATTTGGGGGAGGGGGGGGGGCTGCTGTCCTCTTCTGGACCTATGTTAAATTGTATACTGTCATTTGAAAACCTAAATAAAAAGACCTTGATAAAAAAATGTGTATATTACTAAAAATAAATAAATACTAAAAATAAAGTGAACCTCATGATGTAAGTTATGTATGAACATAAATTAGGTTCAGATGTTAAACATTAAGATCAACAATAGTAACAGTCAGTCAGTGAACTTACATCAGAGTCTCCAGTTTGCAGTCTGGACTCTCCAGGAAACCACACAGCTGCTTCACTCCTGAATCCTTGAGGCTGTTGTTGTTCAGATCCAGCTCTCTCAGATGGGAGGGGTTGTCCTTCAGAGCTGAGGCCAGATAATCACAGCTGATCTCTGACAAACTGCAGCGCTCCAATCTGAATAAAGAATAAATGAAGTCAGTTTAGAAAAAAAGTTCATGTTTGAAATGATGAAATGTTTCATAATATGTTCAGAGCTGAAGAAGATTTAAATGTAGAAGTTTAGAAAATGTGTGTGTGTGTGTGTGTGTGTGTGTGAGTGTGTGTGTGTCTGTGTATGTGTATGTGTGTCTGTTTCTATTCATGTGTTTGTTTGTGTGTCTGTTAGAGTGTGTGTGTTTGTGTGTCTATGTATGTGTGTGTGAGAGTATGTGTGTATATGTGTGTGTGCGTGTGTGTGCGTGTGTGTGAGTGAGTGTGTGTGTGTGTCTGTGTGTGTTTGTCTGTGTGTGTGTTAGGAGTATTTGTGTGTGTATGTGTGTTAGAGTGTTTGTGTTCGAGTGTGTGTGTTTGTGTGTGTGTGTATGTGTGTGTGATAGAGTGTGTGTGTGTGTGTGTGTGTGTGTATATATGTGTGTGTGTGTGTGTGTGTGTGTTGTGAAGCATCAATATCAATGATCAGACATTATTCATTAAAACATTAAATAATAATAATAAAGAAATATTTCTCCTTTATCAAGTAAACTTGATGAGTTTGAAACAGAATATTTAGAACTAAATTCCCTCTTTGAGTTTGGATCCCTCCACTGCAGCTCAGCAAGGAAACACTGAAGAAACACAAACATACTTACTTGATATGTGGAACTCAGACTGCTGAAGCCTCATATTAGTTTACACTCTGGAAGTCATTTTTACTCACAACAAGACTGTGGATTTTAAATTCCTGAAAACATTTACATTCTACACATTTGTGTTCAGCAAATCCTGAAAATTATGAACCAAACATTTGAAACTTATCTGAATAATTTAAATTTAATGAAAAGAAATACATCTACCAAAGCTACAGTCAGTGAACTCACATCAGAGCCTCCAGTCTACAGTTTGGACTCTCCAGTCCAGCAGACAGACGCTTCACTGATGAATCAGACAGTTTGTTGTAGTTCAGGTTCAGATGTGTCAGATGAGGGTTGGACTTCAGAGCTGAGGCCAAAACTTCACAGTGAGTCTCTGAGAGTCCACAGCCCCAAAGTCTATAATGACACAAATATTACAACATATGTTATCATGAAAGAGGACACTTTATATTTACTTCATGCATTTGATGATCAAACAGTTTGACATTCACTATTTTGATGAACATTCGATCTTCACATCAGTGGTTCAGATCATCTTTTTGAATATTTTAAATCTTTGTTTTCTGAGGCATTTTATTCCTTTAATGGACAGTTGAGTGATAAACAGGAAACAAGAGGAGAGAGAGACAGAGAATGACATGCAAAAAAAGGTCCAGCACCAGAATCAAAGCACAGACCAGTAAGCTACCAGAACACTCCCAGTTCAGCTGATGCTGTCTCACTGTGCTTGAATGAAACAATCATTCTCATCACTCTCTCTCAGACCTGCACACTTTTAATCTTTGTTTAGCTTTAATCTTGCAGATGAAGGAGAGAACATGGAGTTACATTGAGGCTTCCATAATGTGCACAGTGTGTGTGTGTGATCTGATCCCATGTCTGTCTCCACTAAGTTAACATGAGGACATCTTGATTAGAAAACCACTTTTACTGTCCACTATGTTTAATGTGACTGCAGGATATTTAGACTCAGTTCAGCTCAGTGAACAGTTCCAGTTGAGAAAGATCATCTCTCTTTGCTACCTGCTGCTGTCAGGTTCACATCCATAAGCAGCTACATTTACTGACTGTTCACAAACACTAATGAAACTAATAATCAAAGATGATTCAGATCTTATTTTGAAGCCTGTTGAGTAAAATCAGGTATTACCTGTATGTCTGATTATATATCATGTAATAATAACTTTACTGCTTTCACTGATAACTGTAAAATACTGATATATGTTGTGATAAAATGCTGCTGTAATAAAACCTCAACCACAACCTCTAAAGTCCTTCATGTGTTTCACCAGGTTTGAATGAATCCTCCAACACACAAAGGAAGAGAAAGAGAAGAAAACACTGTCAAATCCAATAATGACTAGAAATAAATAGAATAACTGTTCATTAACTTAACAGCTATAAACATCAACATTATTTAAACTCAACATTTAAACAGCTCAACAACATCTGAGACTAAATATAACTGACAAGTTATTTCATATATAAACAAGTAGAGCACTATTTTAACTACAATAAAACATTTATATTATTTATATTTGAAGAACTAAACTACTAATCTACACTGATTTATAATGTTAATCACATCTGGACTTACAGAGCCTTTCTGCAGTTCCTCACAGCTGGGATCAGTCTCCGTCGTCCCTCCTGTGATGTGTTGTACTTCTTCAGGTCCAACTCATCCAGAACCTCCTCTGACATCTGCAGCATGTAGGCCAGAGCTGAGCAGTGGATATCAGAGAGTTTCTTCTCTGATCTGTTCTCTGACTTCAGGAACTCTTGGATCTCCTGATGTACTGAGCGGTCGTTCATCTCCATCAGACAGTGGAAGATGTTGATGCTTCTGTCAGGAGAGATATCATAACTGTTCATCTCTTTCAGGTTGTTGATGACTCTCTGGATGGTTTTTGGACTGTTGTGTGTCTGACCCAGCAGGTCTCCTAAGAGACTCTGGTTGGACTCCAGAGAGACGCCATGAAGGAAGCGGACAAACAGGTCCAGGTGGCCATTTTTACTTTGGAGAGATTTCTCCATGGCTCTCCTCAGGAAGACATCCAGAGATGAGTAACTGTTGTCTTCTCTCTGGAAGTATCTGTAGCTGTAACTTGGTCTTTCTTCTTCCAGGAAGTTCTTCAGTACCTCTGTGTTGCTGCTGGTGTAACAGTGGTACATGTAGACTGCAGCCAGAAACTCCTGAATGCTCAGATGAACAAAGCTGTAGACTGTTTTCTGGAAGATCACACTCTCTCTTTTGAAGATCTCTGTACAAACTCCTGATAACACCGAGGCCTCTGTGACATCAAGACCACACTGCTCCAGGTCTTCTTGGTAGAACATGATGTTTCCTTTCTGCAGTTGTTCAAACGCCAGCCTCCCCAGCTTCAGAAGAAGGTTCCTGTCAGCCTCCGTCAGCTCCTGTGGACTCGTCTCATGTCCCTCATCATACTTGTTCTTCTTCCTCTTTGTCTGAACCAGCAGGAAGTGTGAGTACATGTCAGTCAGGGTCTTGGGCAGCTGTCCTCTCTGGTCTGTAGTCAACATGTGATCCAGAACTGTAGCAGTGATCCAGCAGAAGACTGGGATGTGACACATGATGTGGAGGCTCCTGGATGTCTTGATTTGTGAGATGATTGTGCTGGACTGCTCTTCATCACTGAATCTCCTCCTGAAGTACTCCTCCTTCTGGGCGTCAGTGAAGCCTCGTACTTCTGTTACCCTGTCCACACATGAAGGAGGGATCTGATTGGCTGCTGCAGGTCGGGAAGTTATCCAGACGAGAGCCGAGGGAAGCAGCTTCCCCTTGATGAGGTTTGTCAACAGCACGCTGACTGATGACTTCTGTGTGACATCAGACACGACCTCACTGTTGTTGAAATCCAGTGAAAGTCTGCTTTCATCCAGGCCGTCAAAGATGAACAAAACTTTACAGAAAGCGAGCTTCTCTGCTGTGAGCTTCTGTAATGTTGGATAGAAAACATGGATCAGCATGAGCAGACTGTACTGCTCATCTTTGATCAAGTTCAGTGACCTGAACGAGAACAGAATCAGCAGACTGATATCTTGGTTGTTGGAGCGCTGTGCCCAGTCCAGAGTGAACTTCAGCACTGAGAAGGTTTTTCCAACGCCAGCGACGCCGTTCATTAGAACCACTCTGACTCTGTGTAAGACTTCACAGATGTCCTGATCCTTGGTTGGAGCGTCATGGAGGGTCTTCATCTTGGAAGCTGTTTCAAGCTGCCTCACCTCATGTTGGGTATTAACCTCTTCAGTTTCCTGTTGGTCAGGTAAGACTTTAAAGATGTCCTGACACTTGATTGGAGCGTCATGGAGGGTCTTCATCTTGGAAGCTGTTTCAAGCTGCCTCATCTCATGTTGGGTATTAACCTCTTCACTCTGTCCCTCTGTGATGTGGACCTCAGTGAAGATGCTGATGAGGAGGATTTCACTTCCTGCTTCATCAGTTCCTTGAGTCACACATTCACATGTGCTGCTCAGACTGATCTGATGTTCATCTAAAAGCTCCTGCAGACCACTTTCTGCTGAAAGAGAAGAAAAAAGGTAGAATGAACCAGAAATCAGTGTGACTGTTAATGTTCAATTGGATAGAGGAGGTAGATTCCTGTTTTCAGAGATGATGACATCAGCAGACAGATCTTCAGTCTTACTTTGTACAGTGCTGGTCTGACTGTCTGTCTGCAGTCCAGGTCTGGTTCTGGATCTTTTTCCACACTGGGGACAGGAGGAGTCTCCTGATGAAGCAGACTGGTCCCAGTATGAGGTGATGCACTGTCTGCAAAACCAGTGTCCACAGCTGGTAGATACTGGATCCTTCAGGACATCCTGACACAAAGAACAGCAGGACAGCTGCTCCTCCACAGAAACAGCCCTCCTCTTCCTCTCTCTGTGGACATGAACACATTCTTTATGTCACATGACATTAGTGGAGGCCAACTGACAGCTCACAAGCTGCATGCAGCTCTTTCCCCACATAAACAGTCCAGACTGTCAGTATTTACACGCTTACACAGTTTCTGTTCTTCAGCCTCTGAGATTCAACACATTCAATTTAAAATTAAATAATATAAACTACAATCACAAGAGTTCAACAGTAATTAGACAGAGACAACAATGTGCCAGCAAAGGCAGAGAAGAAGAAGAAGACTGTAAGCTAGTAAACATGTAAACAATGCAGGATTTAAAATAGATGTTTGATGAGGAGGGAAGTGGATTCAACACATTAGTTAGACCACAAGGAGACACACAATGTGTTTTGGTAAGTAAGTCAATGAGAACATGACTTTAGTCTGTTAGAAAACTCCACAGGCTCCTTTAAGCTACTCTGAACCATTAAAAGTCAGGAACAATAAGCAGGAGGAAACTGAGCCAAACAGAAAAGTCCACTAGTGAAAAATAACAGACTGCTGCTCTTTTGTGTTGTGCTGCTGAACAGAGAGCTCTGCTAAATATCTTCATAATGCATCCTTTCATGAGTGTTTCTCTCTCTCTGTTTCTGCTATAGTCTCTCTCCCTCTGTGTGAGTGTGACGTTAAACATCAGACTCAGTTTCCTCTGCTGCAGTGGTCAGTCTGCAGTGATAAATCAGCTGCAGCAGGCTGTTTCTATTTACATGAGCTCCTCCCATATTTAGTGTCTTTGAACAGGAACACGTTAAGACACAGTCTGTATTACATGAGACCAAACATTGTACCTGCTGCTGCAGTCCTTTAGTAAATAAGGACAGACACAGTTTGACTTGTTAGTAAATCCTTAGTAAATATCACCCTGGGTTACCTGCTGCTACTTTACATTTATTGACTGGAAAATCAAACAGCAATAGCAGCCCTGTCTCTGTCTCTGGTTAACATGAACATGAAGATCTGTTGGAGATTACAGCTGAATGGAAGCTACTTCATTATTTCTTTCCTTCATATCTACACTACAACCTTCATGAAAGCGTCTCACTGAATCATCTTCAGGTCAGTTTACAGTAGAAACAGTCTCTTACTTTGTGTCTGAGGGTCCAGGTTCATTACTGAAGTCTGGAGGAAGTAAACCTTTTGACCGGTCACTCTTCATAGACAGACAGCTGGATATTACAGACTCTGCTCTCTCTCTGTAGAAACAATTATTTAACACATATAATTAGTTCTTATAAAGCTCAGATGTAACATGAAACATGATTTAATAAAGACAACTAATAGTTGTGCTCATATCTTCTTCTGTATGTTCTAAACATTTTATCTGCAACTGCAAGCTGGATCAATTTCACTCAAGAGTTTTTAACATCTACATGTTTGTCTGATATTTGAGTTGTTAAAATGTCAGATGACAACTAATGATTTTATATCACAGTTTATTTAGTGACAGTTAAACTAAAGGCACTGCTGCCTGATGCTGGACTGTCACATTAACTTGTTCCTGTCTACAAAGCAAACAACACAATCTGTGCTCTGCTACTTAACCTGTATTAAATATTGGTTCAAGCAACTAATAAACATTTCACAACAGCAGTCAAGCATCTTTCTACTAAATGAAAGATATAAATGAAGAAATAATGCAGTCAATGCTTGTAGAGTCTTTTAATCTAGACTACATTTGGCCTCTGAGGGGTGAACGGGGAGAACTTGTTCAGACGCGTGCTCTGGGCAACAATAAAAACCATGTCCAATACGTTGTCTATCTTTTGAGTGCGGTGACCCATTTATTTTCATTCATTATTTTTCTTTTCTGAGCACAGGTACAACTTTTGAGTCCATGACATCATAGCACAGGTAAGTTTCCATTCATCAGTTTCTTTTCTCATTCATTCATTCCTCCAGGAAAAGACACGTCATGCTACCACACTGACACGGTCAAAAAACTGTGTGCCCTCCCCTTCACACACACGTGACCATCCCTTAGGGGTTCCCTTTATGCGTTTCCGGTGCTGCACCAACCACTCACATACAGAAACGTCATATATGACCCTTAGTATAATAAAGAAACAAAAAATAGAAACAAAAATAAAAGAAGAAACAAAAAATGATTTTATGGCTCCAACAATGCTCAAACTACAAAATGATCCAAAAAACAAACAAACCTCACAGTATTATAAAACCAAGTATTATAATGTAGATTATCAAATGATATTAAACTGAATCATCTTCAGGTCAGTTTACAGTAGAAACAGTCTCTTACTTTGTGTCTGAGGGTCCAGGTTCATTACTGAAGGTTGGAAGGAGACCGTAAGACTGATCACTCTTCATAGACACACAGCTGGATATTACAGACTCTGCTCCGTCCTCCTCTTCCTCCTCTTTCTTCATCTTCTGGAGTCTGAGTGGTAAACCAGTAACACTGGAGACACACACACATGCACAGTATAATAAACCCAGTCCTGCCTCTCAACTTAGTAGCTTCTTATTAGTTTACATGACTTTAACCACAACCATGTGTGTTTTGTACGGTGGCTGAGAAAGGTCACCGCACTGCAAACATCACAAAGTGGTCCGAGTTACCAGGGAGGATTATTGCTGACGGACAGGAGGAAGAAGAAGAAGACTGAAAAAATGAAAAAGTGCAACATTGTTTTTATAAAACTGTTATTAATGTCACTCAATATCAAACAAAACATATTATAGTGTTTAATATTAGGCCTATAAATGTCTAACTACTTAATCATCAATCTTTGGTTTGCTGTCGTCAAACCAGAGGTGATTTTAGACCTTTTTTAGGGGTGCTCAAGTATCCCTAAATATAAATAAATCATTACTATATATTTATTTAACACTTGCAGATCATTGTATGCCATATTCTCATTAGGAGCTGAGCCCTGTAAAGGTCTGACCCCAGAATGGCCCCTGTGTCACATTCAGACTGGCTGTGACATCTGCTGGCTGAACCAAGAAGCCACGCAGCCACTGTAGATTCTAATGTTTATAGTTTTATCTTGTTAGTGTGTTCAGTCAGTTTATGATTATTGTGTTTATGTATATGTGTAGCCTATATATGTCTGTATAAAATCATTTTATATTGTGCCTAAACTTATAGAGTGGCTTTATTCTAATAAAGTGTTATCTCTATGGTCATGAGGGAGGAACATTGTTTTAATTAATAAAGACATTCAACAAGGTCTCGTCTTTAAAATGTAGATCATTTCATTTCATTACTGGGTAAGCTATCATCTTAAAAATATAATGAAGTCATTATAGCATAAAAACCCTTTCAGACCCAAATGAGGAGCTGGGATATCATGATTAGCCTGATTACACTATAAACAGCAAACAAACGTTATCGTTTCACAAATGATCACTATTAGCTCGGACATACAGTTAGTGTTTGTTAGTAATGTCTGTTTGATCCATGTGCCTTTCCTTTACACGGTGACAAGTTTTTGAGGCTTAAAAACAGAAAAAAGTGAAACCAGCGGAGTTTTAACTGTGGTCTGAAGCTGTAACCTAGGTGACAGACGGTCAGCCATGTGACGTCACGTACCGATCCTTCTGCTGATACCTGTCTGCTGCAGACAATGACAGAGGAGGGGGGAGAGAAGTGTAGTCTGAGACAAAATGGTCAGTTTTTGTTTGCTTCTTAGCCAGGTTTTGGTTTTGGTTTTCCATTTGGCGCTACTAGAGAGAGAAGGTTTTACACAGGCGCGCGGACTTTGTGGTGTTGTGTGCATACAACATTGAAATCCATACACTTTTGCGTGACCGTATGCACGTAGATTTCCCCCCAAAAAACGCTCGTCTAAACCTTTTCTTATATACAGTCTATGGTCTAAACGCGGAATAAAAAGTGAGGACGCAACGCCACTTTTGCGTTTTCTGTTCAGATCGTTTCCTTGTAAAGATCGCCATAGAAACCGGTCTCTAACCCGGACTGATTCACTTCCGTTGTGGCTTTGTTATTATCTAGTCAAAGAGAAACTTTGACTCTGGTTTAAATCCAACAAACACACTTCAGATAAACATGTGTGTGCTTCTTAACTGTGACTTCTCTCTATTTAGAGCTCAGCAGTGAGTCACGTGACATCGCTGTGAGGACGCACAAACCAGGAAAACAACAACAGGAAACAACGTTTAACACCTCAAACTCTGTCATTTCACATTTAATCAACTAAACAATGAATGTGATCAATAATCATCAGATTGATCAATAATGACAGTAATCATTATTTACAGTCCTGATATTAACACTCACCTGCCTCACACTGTTTTCCTCCTTCTGCTCTGATGTCTGTGAAATGGTGTCTGACTGCATTATTTCACCTGTTGCTACCTGTCTGCTCCTCCCTTCTTCTTTACAAGGTGTGTGTGGGTGTGTGTGTGTGTGTGTGTGTGTGTGTGTGTGTGTGTGTGTGTGTGTGTGTGTGTTAGATACATAATTGCAGGTCTGCAGGAAATAACAAAATAATCTCTAAAATACTCTGAACATTACAAATTAACTCACAGCCTACTTTTACTGTAATACTGCATACTACATCACTATAATACTGCAGTACTTTTACTGTAATACTGCATACTACATCACTATAATACTGCAGTACTTTTACTGTAATACTGCATACTACATCACTATAATACTGCAGTACTTTTACTGTAATACTGCATACTACATCACTATAATACTGCAGTACTTTTACTGTAATACTGCATACTACACTACTATAATACTGCAGTACTTTTACTGTAATACTGCATACTACATCACTATAATACTGCAGTACTTTTACTGTAATACTGCATACTACATCACTATAATACTGCAGTACTTTTACTGTAATACTGCATACTACATCTCTCATAATACTGCAGTACTTTTACTTGTAATGAAGTATTTGTACATTGCTGTATTAGTACTTTTATTGCAGTAAAGTACCTGAGTACTTCCTCCTCTGCTGATGAGTCTCTAATAAACTGATGTGATGTCGCCCTCTGCTGGAGGAAATTAAACACTGCAGGACAAAAATGTTTCACGGGTCAAAATCATGAAATAACAAAGAAATAATTTCCTCTGAATGTGATTTGTTTCAAAAACTCAACATCCTGCTTATAAATATAATAAATATGAGAAATGTTGAGCAGATGGTGCATTTAAAGACATCTAAGAACATTCAGATTTTCATGAACGCACCATCAGACTTTCAGCTCTGAATGAACAGAGTTAAATCATTGAGTGTTTGATTCATTTAAATTGTATTAAAACAGTCGTGATGTGATGAAGACATTCAAATGTATGTGTGAGTGAATAACAGCAAACATCTGTCTGCAGTAAAAAGTGGAAGCTGCAGCAGAAGTTAATCACAGCTTTAAACTGAATTACAATGTTGAGAAAAACCTTCATTCACATTTCATCTGGTTCACTTTGGAGTGAATTCAGTAACCATGGCGACAATCTGATTTCTCACAAACAGTTTAAATGTTTGTGTTCTCATCTGCAATATTATTTATATTCACTTTAAGTTAGATGACCTCATATGTTCCATATATGATCCCATAATATATGATTCACAGTTTATGTTTGTTGTCATACATCCTGGCTGGGTCCCAAACCTCTCCTTTATTCACTCATTCACTGCTCCCTGAATAATAAACACTAAATAATTCACTCATTCACTGCTCCCTGAATAATAAACACTAAATAATTCACTCATTCACTGCTCCCTGAATAATAAACACTAAATAATTCACTCATTCACTGCTCCCTGAATAATAAACACTAAATAATTCACTCATTCACTGCTCCCTGAATAATAAACTCTAAATAATTCACTCAGCAGCAAATCAAGATTTCTGACTCTAATCTTCATCATTTTGTGTCGTCATCATCAGCTGTAGAGTCATGTGACGGTAGTTTTCACGTCTTTAAAATGTGGACTCTACTTTTTTGGTTCCATGGTGGAATATTTGAGGACAAAATACTCACCAGACACTTTATACGGTTCACCTTGCTGGTACCGGGTTGGACCCCCTTTCATTGTTGGTGGCAGAGATTCAACAAGGTGCTGAAACATTCCTCACACATTTTGGTTCATATTAACATGATGACATCACACAGCTGCTGCAGAGCCATGATGACAATCTCCTGTTCCACCTCATCCCAAAGCTGCTCTGTTAGACTGAGATCTTTGAGTCCAGTGAACTCATCGTCATGTTCCAGAAACCGGTCTGAGAGGGTCTGAGCTTTGGGACATGGAGCGTTAGAAGATGGTCCACTGTGGTCTTAAAGGGATGGACATGGTCAGCAGCAGCACTCAGATGGGCTGTGGTCTTTACATGATGCTCGGGTGGTACTAAAAGGTCCACAATGTGCCAAGAACCCCCCCCTCACACACACACCATGACCCCCCCAGCAGCAGCCTGACCCGCTGATACCAGGCAGGATGGATCCATGCTTCATGTTCTGACCCGACCGTCTGAATGTGGCAGCAGAGACTCATCAGACCCGCCGATGTTCTTCCAGTCTTCTATCGTCCAGTTTTGGTGATCTTCAGTTTCCTGTTCTGAGCTGAGAGGAACCCGGTCTGGTCTCCTGCTGCTGGATCCCGTCTCCTTCAAGCTTCCACGTGTTGAGCCTTCAGAGACGGTCTTCTGCAGACCTCGGTTGTAATGAGGAGTTATTTAAGGGACTGTTTCCTTTCTATCATCTCCAACCAGTCTGACCTCTGACCTCTGGCATCAACAAGGCATTTTCCTGTTTTTGGGAGCGTCCTCTGTAAACCCTGAGATGGTTCTAGATCACGTTCACAGTCTCTTAAACCAACGTTCTTCTTCGTTCTGATGCTCAGTTTGAACTTCAGCAGCTCGTCTTCACCACGTCTACATGAATAAATGAGCTGAGTTGCTGCCGTGTGATTGGCTGGTTAGATATTTGAGTTAAGGAGCAGTTGAACAGGTGTACCTAATAAAGCAGGTGATGAGTGTTTAGTGGAGATTTTTACACAGTCATTCAACACTCACATAAAATGGTGGAAGGTAAATGTAGAGCACTGTGTAGTAAATACGGAGTGATTTCAGACACAGCTCCTGTTCTCTTGTGATGTAATATCCTATGGGAGTATTGTCACTGTGTACTTTATACTACACTTTATGTTACTGCGTTGTTTTCTACACATGAAGAAGAGTAAAGTGTCGTTCCTGATGTGTTTACAGCGCTGTGATGAAGAACCAGACGTAAACTCTGGGAGTCTTCAGCAGTCTGGATTAAATTAACCGGCTCTGTTTGGGATTAACTCAGGTTTACTGGAGTCACTGTTAAACCGGATAAATCACCACGGCAACTGATGCTGAACAGTCAACCTGCTCCAGACCACCGACCAATCAGATCACTGGAAAATAAAGAGTCATCATTCCTACAGGATCCCGACATGGACAAAAGTCCTGAGTTTACAATAAAGTGACGAGTAAAAGAGATAAATATGTTTTTATAGATCAGTAGAAACATTTTACTGTTTAAAGTTTCAGTCCAAATAACACGAGACACCTGAGTGATGAGAATTAATGATGAATAAAAACCAAAGATTATCCAGACTGTACTAGTACTTTACTGTAGTACAGTTAGAGGTACTAGTACGTTACTGTAGTACAGTTAGAGGTACTAGTACTTTACTGTAGTACAGTTAGAGGTACTAGTACGTTACTGTAGTACAGTTAGAGGTACTAGTACTTTACTGTAGTACAGTTTGAGGTACTAGTACTTTACTGTAGTACAGTTAGAGGTACTAGTACTTTACTGTAGTACAGTTAGAGGTGCTAGTACTTTACTGTAGTACAGTCTGAGGTACTAGTACTTTACTGTAGTACAGTTAGAGGTGTTAGTACTTTACTGTAGTACAGTTTGAAGTACTAGTACTTTACTGTAGTACTGTTAGAGGTACTAGTACTTTACTGTAGTACAGTTAGAGGTACTAGTACTTTACTGTAGTACAGTTTGAAGTACTAGTACTTTACTGTAGTACTGTTAGAGGTACTAGTACTTTACTGTAGTACAGTTAGAGGTACTAGTACTTTACTGTAGTACAGTTTGAAGTACTAGTACTTTACTGTAGTACAGTTTGAGGTACTAGTACTTTACTGTAGTACAGTTAGAGCTACTAGTACTTTACTGTAGTACAGTTAGAGGTACTAGTACTTTACTGTAGTACAGTTTGAGGTGTTAGTACTTTACTGTAGTACAGTTAGAGGTACTAGTACTTTACTGTAGTAGAGTTAGAGGTACTAGTACTTTACTGTAGTACTGTTTGAGGTGCTAGTACTTTACTGTAGTACAGTTAGAGGTACTAGTACTTTACTGTAGTACAGTTAGAGGTGCTAGTACTTTACTGTAGTACAGTTTGAGGTACTTGTACTTTACTGTAGTACAGTTTGAGGTACTTGTACTTTATTATAATACAGTTTGAGGTACTAGTACTTTACTGTAGTACAGTTTGAGATATTAGTACTTTACTGTAGTACAGTTAGAGGTACTAGTACTTTACTGTAGTACTGTTTGAGGTGCTAGTACTTTACTGTAGTACAGTTAGAGGTACTAGTACTTTAATATAACAAGCTTTTAAAATCCAACACATTGTTAAAGATGAAACCAGTCAGCAGTGTGTAGTCGGCTCACATCTCAGATGTCTATGAGTTGTTAACAGCTCCACCAAATACTGATTCTTCCCTCTAAACTTCTCACATGCTTTCATTTCAATAAATGTTCAAATGATCCAATATTTCAGCAACAATCAAAGCTCTGCTGTTACATCTACCAGTAATAGTTCACTTACCAAATATTACTGTAAAGTCTTTATGAACTAAAACACATTGTTTGTAACCAGCTTCCAAAATATACTTTACCAGTAACTTTAACACTATATAGGACACTCATTGAAAGGAAGGGAAGAAGGAAGGGAGGAAGGAAGGAAGGAAGGAAGGAAGGAAGGAAGGAAGGAAGGAAGGAAGGAGGGAGGAAGGAAGGAAAGGAAGGAAGGACGGAAAAAAGGAAGGAAGGAAGGATATTTTGGGATATTTACAGAAGTTGCCCAATAAAGGGTCATTCCTACTTCCTTTTGTCCTCCCTTTCTTCCTTCCATCTGTCCTTTTTCCCTTTCTTCCTTCTGTCCTTCCTTCCATCTGTCCATCCTACTTCCCTTTATCCTCCCTTTCTTCCTTCCATCTGTCCTTCCTCCCTTTAAAATATACTTTACCAGTAACTTTAACACTATATTAATCTTATTTTGTGTTTTCCTTCCTTCCATCTGTCCTTCCTACCTTTCTTCCTTCCATCTGTCCTTCCTACTTCCTTTTATCTTCCCTTCCTTCCATCTGTCCTTCCTCTCTTTCTTCCTTCTGTCCTTCCTCCCATCTGTCCTTCTTCCCTTTCTTCCTTCTATCCTTCCTTCCATCTGTCCTTCGTCCCTTTCTTCCTTCCATCTGTCCTTCCTACCTTTCTTCCTTCCATCTGTCCTTCCTACTTTCTTTTATCCTTTGTTTCTTCCTTCCATCTGTCCTTCCTCCCTTTCTTCCTTCCATCTGTCCCTCCTCCCTTTCTTCCTTCCATCTGTCCTTCCTCCCTTTCTTCCTTCCATCTGTCCCTCCTCCCTTTCTTCCTTCTGTCCTTTCTTCCATCTGTCCTTCCTACTTCCTTTTATCCTTTCTTTCTTCCTTCCTTCCTTCCTTCCATCTGTCCTTCCTCCCTTTCTTCCTTCTGTCCTTTCTTCCATCTGTCCTTCCTACTTCCTTTTATCCTCTCTTTCCTTTCTTCCTTCTTTCCTTCCATCTTTTTAATGATCCGGCCCACATCAGATCTAATTGGTCTGTATGTGGCTGTTGAATGAAAATGAGTTTGACTCCTCTGCCTGATACCAAGGAAGGAAAGGAGGAAGAAGGAAGGAAAGGAGGGAGCCTGATACCAATACCACTGGAGCCCTCTGCTGGTCCTGACCTGCAATCACATGCACACACTTCATAACACAAGAACACATTATAGAAACACAGTTGGTCATTTACATTATGAAGAATATTAAATTACATTAACATAGTTCAGAGGGAGGAAGGGAGGAAAGGAAAGGAGGGAGGAAGGAAGGAAGGAAGGAAGGAAGGAGGGAGGGAGGAATCACATTAACATAGTTCATTAATCTGAATGAGCAGCTATTAACTGTTTAACCCTCCTGTTGTCCTCGAGTCGAGGGAGGAAGGGAGGAAAGGAAAGGAAAGAAGGAAGGAAAGGAGGGAGGAAGGAAGGGATGAAGGAGGGAGGAAGGAAGAAAGGAAGGAGGGATAGGGACGGAGGGAGGGAGGAAGGAAGGGAGGAAAGGAAAGGAGGGAGGAAGGAGGGAAGGAAAGAGGGAGAGAAGAAAGGGGGGTGGAGGAAGTACAGATGGAAGGAAGGAAGGGAGGAAGGGAGGAAAGAAGAATAAGACGGGGTCAATTTGACCCGGGAGGACGACACAAGGGTTAATCACGGGAGCTCGCTAAACTCTACGAAGCTCCATTTCAATTCAAAACGTTTCTAACAGTTTTCTAGCTTAAACTCGGTCTGAAACACATCAGAGAGATTTAAAATGTCTTTAGTGATAAGTTGTGACACGTTGACACACATGACTAACCTGTTTTATAGAAGAAAAGCAGAGACAGGAGACGTTAGTGTTCATTCAGCAGGCTGTTCTCTGTCTGAGGAGACGAACTAGCTTGTTTTGGTGGATCCTCCCCCTGCTGGCGGAACAGAAGAACTACACTCTACAACATAAAGATTAAACCCATAATAACAAGAATATATGTTCATCTGGCTTTATTCACTAAAACACATTAAATAACATTTCCAACCTGACAATATTGACCATTTGTAGCTCTCACAACAACAACCACAAATATACTGAATTTCAATGTGATGGATTTTATCAAAAGTTATATTGTTTAGAATATTGAAATATAAAAGACTTAAATTGGACTAAAAACTCAACTAACAAAAATACAGCAAGAAAATAAACCAGAAAACACACAAAAGGTTCAAATGTAGGATATACAGCATATAAATCAATCAATCAATCTTTATTTAACTTCAGGTTTTAACTTTAAAGAGACCCAACATTCCCACATGAGCAACTATAAAACTAAATAAGTGGTAGATCAGTGGATACAAATAAATTTACACTCTACAAAATTAAAGCTTAAAAATAATATTAAGAATATATGTAAATCTGGCCTTTGTAACCAAAAACTAAACTAAATTTAACAAAAACCAAACAAACACAAAAATAGACATAAGATAGTATTTCCAGCCTAATAACTCAATTGAATCAATCAATCAATCTTTATTTATATACACCAAATCTAAACAAAAGTTATCTGAAGGCATTTTTCACTACGTTAACCATACATTTGTAAGTGTGACAGGAAAAATCACACATATACTGAATTTAAAGCATTGTATCAGTTATTCAAATATTGAAATATGTAAAGAAAATAAACCAGAAAACACAAAGAGGATTCAAATGTAAGATGTACAGCATATAAAACTAAATAAGTGGTAGATCAGTGGATAAAATGAGTTAGAAGAAGTGATTTAAAGGAAGATAAAGACTTATCAAACAGGTTGATCCAGAGCCCTGACAGCAAAGACCAGGCTCCATATTTATCTGTGCTGATAATCAGCACTAATTCATTTCCCTCCACTCAGTGTGAAGTTAGAGAAAAACTAATGGAGGCTTTATTTATTGAATGATTGATGTGTTTAAACTGCTGATGACACAGATAGATTTCAAAGAGCTGTAAGGACACATAAGTCAACAGGAGGTTCAGCTGGAGATGAGTTGGACAGTGGAGAAGATACATTTCATGTTTTTAATCAAGTTGTGTCCGATTGCATCATTATCGCTGTGTGCACTGTTGTACAATACATGCAAGATGCTGCACTATATTTCCAGCTGAGACTGTGAGAAAACTACAACACGTCATCATTTTTTCTACACTGCTGCTCTGACTGTGGTAAAACAGCCACGTCTCACTCTCTCCCAGCAGTAATCCTTCTCCTGCTGAAAGTCACAGTCAATTCTCTTCTGCTTCATTCATTAGTTTTAGTCCTCGTTAACTCTCAGTGTGATTCTGAGACACTTGATAAATATGAGCCCAGGCTCACAGTCTGACTTATAACACCTGTTTTTATCTTCAGCTAAATCCAGAGATAACTGTTCAGTTTGGAGTCAGTTAAGAGACTTAAGTGAAGAATACAAAATCTAGATCCAGACTCCAGATGGATCATCAGGATCCAGCTGATCCTCTCTCAACACTCCTGGATGCTCACTCTCACTCTGACAGAGATCAATAATCCCTCCATCTGATGAGAGAAGAAGAAAGAACAGAGGAGATAAATGAGTGTGTAGTGAGACTCACTTGATCAGCTGTCAGTCAGTGATGCAGCACATCCAGTATAAAGAGCAGCAGGGACTTCAGTCCTGTTCAGACCAGAAGTGGAACAGCTGTGCAGCGTAGCTTGCTTCCTTTCAGCTCTCATGTTAATGTGTTGGAGTGAACACACTGAGCTCCAAGCTCACACACTTTTACTATCAAGTGTGTTTCCTCTGCAGATTTCACTCAAGTACACAGAGGAAATAAAGTGCTGAGAGTCATGAACACATCATTACTGCAGAAACAGAGACATTCACTCATCAGTTTACTGATGGATTTACTGCTGATACATGTCAACTCTTATCAAAGTTTAAAGCTACAGAGTCTCTGTGGGATTTGAAGATGTTTCCTGCTGTTAAATCATCACATGACAATCAGTCAGAGCTCTCAGCTAAACAGCTGCTGTGATTCCTGGACTTCGGCAGAGGTTCTGGTCTGTATAAAGACCACATGGTTACTAAACGTAATGATGCTTGTGTGAAATCAGAGCCAGTGATTTGCAGGCTGCAGTCAGACTGATCTTAGAGCTCTGACAAAGATGAACTGATCAATAGTTTAGTGTTGAAATGAGACAACAAACGTTTTGAGATCAGATTTGATGATGAGGATCATTGTCTCTATACATCTTGAAGAATACATCTGAAGAAAACAGCACTGAGAAGGTTGGAGCTTCACCAGGAAATACTGGATCTTTGCTTTGATACTGACTGTGTTTAATACTAAACTGCTGAAACCAGCACAGACTGACTCCAACTCTCTACTGACCTCAGAGTCTCCAGTCTGTAGTCTGGACTCTGCTGAAGATCAATCAGCTGCTTCATGTCTGATTCCTTCAGGTTGTTGTATCTCAGATCCAGCTCTCTCAGATGGGAGGGGTTGTCCTTCAGAGCTGAGACCAGATAATCACAGCTGATCTCTGACAAACTGCAGTACCACAATCTGAATGAAGAATAAATGAAGTCAGTTTAGAAACAAAGTTCATGTTTGAAATGATGAAATGTTTCATAATCTGTTCAGAGCTGAGGAAGATTTAAATGTAGAAGTTTAGAAAATGTGTGTGTGTGTCTGTGTATATGTGATGTGTGTGTAAGTGTCTGTGTGTGTGTGTGTCTGTGCGTGTGTGTGTCTGTGCGTGTGTGTATGTGTGTGTGTCTGTGTGTGTGTGTGTGTGTGTCTGTGCGTGTGTGTGTGTATGTGTGTGTGTCTGTGTGTGTCTGTGTATGTGTGTCTGTGTGTGTATGTGTGTGTGTGTGTGTGTATGTGTGTGTGTGTCTGTGTATCTGTGCGTGTGTGTGTATGTGTGTGTGTGTGTATTTGTGTGTGTGTGTATGTGTGTGTGTGTATGTGTATGTGAGTGTGTTATGAAGGATCAATATCAATGATCAGACATTATTGATTAAAACACATTAAAGAATATAATAAAGAAATATTTCTCCTTCATCAAGTAAACTTGATCAGTTTCACACAGATATTAGTTGAGAGGATCTTCTGTTTACAGATGTGACTCTTTACCAACAATTAGAAACATTCATTTAACAACTAACAGTGAACATTTTCTACACTTCCTTTAACAATCACTCATCTTTATAACTACACACTAAACTTTGGATATATTTGGGGGGGGGGGGCTGCTGTCCTCTTCTGGACCTATGTTAAATTGTATACTGTCATTTGTAAACCTAAATAAAAAAAACTTTGTATATTAAAATAAATAAATATTAAAAATAAAGTGAACTTCATGATGTAAGTTATGTATGAACATAAATTAGGTTCAGATGTTAAACATTAAGATCAACAATAGTATCAGACAGTCAGTGAACTCACTCCAGAGTCTCCAGTTTGCAGTCTGGACTCTCCACAAAACCACACAGCTGCTTCACTCCTGAATCCTTCAGGTTGTTTCCTCCCAGTTCCAGCTCTCTCAGATGGGAGGAGTTGCACTTCAGAGCTGAGGCCAGATAATCACAGCTGATCTCTGACATACTGCAGCCATTCAATCTGAATAAAGAATAAATGAAGTCAGTTTAGAGACAAAGTTCATTTGTTTGAAATGATGAAATGTTTCATAATCTGTTCAGAGCTGAAGAAGATTTAAATGTAGAAGTTTAGAAAATGTGTGTGTGTGTCTGTGTGTATGTGTGTGTGTGTATGTATGTGTGTGTTATAGTGTGTGTGTGTGTGTGTGTGTGTGTGTGTGTGTGTGTCTGTGTTTGGCTGTGTGTGTGTTTGTGTGTGTGATAGAGTGTGTGTGTGTGTGGGTGTGTGTGTGTGTGTGTGTGTGTGTGTGTGTTCTGAAGCATCAATATCAATGATCAGACATTATTCATTAAAACATTAAATAATAATGATAAAGAAATATTTCTCCTTCATCAAGTAAACTTGATGAGTTTGAAACAGAATATTTAAACTAAATTCCCTCTTTGAGTTTGGATCCCTCCACTGCAGCTCAGCAAGGAAACACTGAAGAAACACAAACATACTTACTTGATATGTGGAACTCAGACTGCTGAAGCCTCATATTAGTTTACACTCTGGAAGTCATTTTTACTCACAACAAGACTGTGGATTTTAAATTCCTGAACACATTTACATTCTACACATTTGTGTTCAGCAAATCCTGAAAATTATGAACCAAACATTTGAAACTTCACTGAAGAATTTGAATTTGATAAATAGAGATAAATCTACCAAAACTACAGTCAGTGAACTCACCCCAGAGTCTCCAGTCTACAGTTTGGACTCTCCAGTTCAGCAGACAGACGCTTCACTGATGAATCAGACAGTTTGTTGTTTCTCAGGTCCAGATGTGTCAGATGAGGGTTGGACTTCAGAGCTGAGGTCAAAACGTCACAGTGAGTCTCTGAGAGTCCACAGTCCCAAAGTCTGTAATGACACAAATATTCCAACGTATGTTATCATGAAAGAGGAAACTTTATATTTACTTCATGCATTTGATGATGAAACAGTTTGACATTCACTATTTTGATGAACATTTGATCTTCACATCAGTGGTTCAGATCATCTTTTTGAATATTTTAAATAATTGTTTTATGAGGCATTTTATTCCTTTAATGGACAGTTTAGAGATAAACAGGAAACAAGAGGAGAGAGAGACAGAGAATGACATGCAACAAAGGTCCAGCACCAGAATCAAAGCACAGACCAGTAAGCTACCAGAACACTCCCAGTTCAGCTGATGCTGTCTCACTGTGCTTGAATGAAACAATCATTCTCATCACTCTCTCTCAGACCTGCACACTTTAATCTTTGTTTAGCTTTAATCTTGCAGATGAAGGAGAGAACATGGAGTTACATTGAGGCTTCCATAATGTGCACAGTGTGTGTGTGATCTGATCCCATGTCTGTCTCCACTAAGTTAACATGAGGACATCTTGATTAGAAAACCACTTTTACTGTCCACTATGTTTAATGTGACTGCAGGATATTTAGACTCAGTTCAGCTCAGTGAACAGTCCCAGTTGAGAAAGATCATCTCTCTTTGCTACCTGCTGCTGTCAGGTTCACATCCATAAGCAGCTACATTTACTGACTGTTCACAAACACTAATGAAACTAATAATCAAAGATGATTCAGATCTTATTTTAAAGCCTGCTGAGTAAAATCAGGTATTACCTGTATGTCTGATTATATATCATGTAATAATAACTTTACTGCTTTCACTGATAACTGTAAAATACTGATATATGTAGTGATAAAATGCTGCTGTAATAAAACCTCAACCACAACCTCTAAAGTCCTTCATGTGTTTCACCAGGTTTGAATGAATCCTCCAACACACAAAGGAAGAAGAAGAAGAAAGAAGAAAACACTGTCAAATGCAATAATGACTAGAAATAAATAGAATAACTTAACAGCTATAAACATCAACATTATTTAAACTCAACATTTAAACAGCTCAACAACATCTGAGACTAAATATAACTGACAAGTTATTTCATATATAATCAAGTAGAGCATTTTAACTATAATAATAACTATAATTTTATATTATTTATATTTGAAGAACTAAACTACTAATCTACACTGATTTATAATGTTAATCACATCTGGACTTACAGAGCCTTTCTGCAGTTCCTTACAGCTGGGATCAGTCTCCTTCGTCCCTCCTCCGATGTGTTGTACTTCTTCAGGTCCAACTCATCCAGAACCTCCTCTGACATCTGCAGCATGTAGGCCAGAGCTGAGCAGTGGATATCAGAGAGTTTCTTCTCTGATCTGTTCTCTGACTTCAGGAACTGTTGGATCTCCTGATGTACTGAGCGGTCGTTCATCTCCATCAGACAGTGGAAGATGTTGATGCTTCTGTCAGGAGAGATACGCTCACTGTTCATCTCCTTCAGGTTGTTGATGCTTCTGTCAGGAGAGATATTACCACTGCTGATCTCCTTCAGGTTGTTGATGACTCTCTGGATGGTTTTTGGACTGTTGTCTGTCTGACCCAGCAGGCCTCCTAAGAGACTCTGGTTGGACTCCAGAGAGAGGCCATGAAGGAAGCGGACAAGCAGGTCCAGGTGGCCATTTTCACTTCTGAGAGATTTCTTCATGGCTCTCTTCAGGAAGTGATCCAGAGATGAGTAACTGTAGTCTCCTCCCAGGAAGTCCTCCAGTACCTTTGTCTTCCTGCTGGTGTAACAGTGGTACATGTAGACTGCAGCCAGAAACTCCTGAACGCTCAGATGAACAAAGCTGTAGACTGTTTTCTGGAAGATCACACTCTCTCTTTTGAAGATCTGTGTACAAACTCCTGATAACACCGAGGCCTCTGTGACATCAAGACCACACTGCCCCAGGTCTTCCTGGTAGAACATGATGTTTCCTTTCTCCATTTGTTCAAACGCCAGCCTCCCCAGCTTCAGAAGAAGGTTCCTGTCAGCCTCCGTCAGCTCCTGTGGACTCGTCTCATGTCCCTCATCATACTTGTTCTTCTTCCTCTTTGTCTGAACCAGCAGGAAGTGTGAGTACATGTCAGTCAGGGTCTTGGGCAGCTCTCCTCTCTGGTCTGGAGTCAACATGTGGTCCAGAACTGTAGCAGTGATCCAGCAGAAGACTGGGATGTGACACATGATGTGGAGGCTCCTGGATGTCTTGATGTGTGAGATGATTGTGCTGGACTGCTCTTCATCACTGAATCTCTTCCTGAAGTACTCCTCCTTCTGGGGGTCAGTGAAGCCTCGTACTTCTGTTACCCTGTCCACATATGAAGGAGGGATCTGATTGGCTGCTGCAGGTCGGGAAGTTATCCAGATGAGAGCCCAGGGAAGCAGCTTCCCCTTGATGAGGTTTGTCAGCAGCACGCTGACTGATGACTTCTGTGTGACATCAGACACGACCTCACTGTTGTTGAAATCCAGTGAAAGTCTGCTTTCATCCAGGCCGTCAAAGATGAACAGAACTTTACAGCCAGCGAGCTTCTCTGCTGTGAGCTTCTGTAATGTTGGATAGAAAACATTGATCAGCATGAGCAGACTGTACTGCTCATCTTTGATCAAGTTCAGCGACCTGAACGAGAACAGAATCAGCAGACTGATATCTTGGTTTGTGGAGCGCTGTGCCCAGTCCAGAGTGAACTTCAGCACTGAGAAAGTTTTTCCAACGCCAGCAACGCCGTTCATCAGAACCACTCTGACTCTGTGTAAGACTTCACAGATGTCCTGATCCTTGGTTGGAGCGTCATGGAGGGTCTTCATCTTGGAAGCTGTTTCAAGCTGCCTCACCTCATGTTGGGTATTAACCTCTTCAGTTTCCTGTTGGTCAGGTAAGACTTTAAAGATGTCCTGACACTTGATTGGAGCGTCATAGAGGGTCTTCATCTTGGAAGCTGTTTCAAGCTGCCTCACCTCATGTTGGGTATTAACCTCTTCACTCTGTCCCTCTGTGATGTGGACCTCAGTGAAGATGCTGATGAGGAAGGTTTTAGTTCCTGCTTCATCAGTTCCTTGAGTCACACATTCACATGTGCTGCTCAGACTGATCTGATGTTCATCTAAAACCTCCTGCAGACCACTTTCTGTTGAAAGAGAAGAAAAAAGGTAGAATGAAACAGAAATCAGTGTGACTGTTAATGTTCAGTAGGATAGAGGAGGTAGATTCCTGTTTTCAGAGATGATGACATCAGCAGACAGATCTTCAGTCTTACTTTGTACAGTGCTGGTCTGGCTGTCTGTCTGCAGTCCAGGTCTGGTTCTGGATCTTTTTCCACACTGGGGACAGGAGGAGTGTCCTGATGAAGCAGACTGGTCCCAGTATGAGGTGATGCACTGTCTGCAGAACCAGTGTCCACAGCTGGTAGAGACTGGATCCTTCAGGACGTCCTGACACAAAGAACAGCAGGACAGCTGCTCCTCCACAGAAACAGCCCTCCTCTTCCTCTCTCTGTGGACATGAACACATTCTTTATGTCACATGACATTAGTGGAGGCCAACCGACAGCTCACAAGCTGCATGCAGCTCTTTCCCCACATAAACAGTCCAGACTGTCAGTATTTACACACTTACACAGTTTATGTTCTTCAGACTCTGAGATTCAACACATTCAGTTTGAAATAAAATAATATAAACAACAATCACAAGAGTTAAACAGTAATTAGACAGAGACAACAATGTGCCAGCAAAGGCAGAGAACAAGAAGAAGACTGCAAGCTAGTAAACATGTAAACAATGCAGGATTTAAAATAGATGTTTGATGAGGAGGGAAGTGGATTCAACACATTAGTTAGACCACAAGGAGACACACAATGTGTTTTGGTAAGTAAGTCAATGTGAACATGACTTTAGTCTGTTAACAAGAAATCTCCACAGGCTCCTTTAAGCAACTCTGAGCCATTAAAAGTCAAGAACAATAAGCAGGAGGAAACTGAGCCGAACAGAAAAGTCCACTAGTGAAAAATAACAGACTGCTGCTCTTTTGTGTTGTGCTGCTGAACAGAGAGCTCTGCTAAATATCTTCATAATGCATCTTTTCATGAGTGTTTCTCTCTCTCTGTTTCTGCTATAGTCTCTCTCCCTCTGTGTAAGTTTGATACAACACTTTGACACATTTGACTTTTCCCAAACGTTAAACATCAGACTCAGTTTCCTCTGCTGCAGTGGTCAGTCTGCAGTGATAAATCAGCTGCAGCAGGCTGTTTCTATACATTTACATGACCTCCTCCCATATTTAATGTCTTTGAACAGGAACATGTTAAGACACAGTCTGTATTACATGAGACCAAACACTGTACCTGCTGCTGCAGTCCTTTAGTAAATAAGGACAGACACAGTTTGACTTGTTAGTAAATCCTTAGTAAATATCACCCTGGGTTACCTGCTGCTACTTTACATTTATTGACTGGAAAATCAAACAGCAATAGCAGCCCTGTCTCTGGTTAACATGAACATGAAGATCTGTGGAGATTACAGCTGAATGGAAGCTACTTCATTATTTCTTTCCTTCATATCTACACTACAACCTTCATGAAAGCGTCTCACTGAATCATCTTCAGGTCAGTTTACAGTAGAAACAGTCTCTTACTTTGTGTCTGAGGGTCCAGGTTCATTACTGAGGTCTGGAGGAAGTAAACCTTTAGACCGGTCACTCTTCATAGACAGACAGCTGGATATTAGAGACTCTGCTCCGTCCTCCTCTTCCTCCTCTTTCTTCATCTTCTGGAGTCTGAGAGGTAAACCAGTAACACTGGAGACACACACACATACACAGTATAATAAACCCAGTCCTGCCTCTCAACTTAGTAGCTTCTTATTAGTTTACATGACTTTAACTACAACCATGTGTGTTTTCTAGTCATCACAAAGAGAAACTTTGACTCTGGTTTAAATCCAACAAACACACTTCAGATAAACATGTGTGTGCTTCTTAACTGTGACTTCTCTCTATTTAGAGCTCAGCAGTGAGTCACGTGACATCGCTGTGAGGACGCACAAACCAGGAAAACAACAGGAAACAACGTTTAACACCTCAAACTCTGTCATTTCACATTTAATCAACTAAACAATGAATGTGATCAATAATCATCAGATTGATCAATAATGACAGTAATCATTATTTACAGTCCTGATATTAACACTCACCTGCCTCACACTGTTTTCCTGCTTCTGCTCTGATGACTGAAATGGAGTCAGTCTGTCTGATTTTACATCACTTTTTAGGGTAAATATCTCACACTGCGCTGTGACTCTTTATTCTCAGGTTTTATCTCTTATTCTATTGGACCTCCATTTTATTTCCAATGTAACACTTTTTAATTGTATTTAAACATCTTTTTATTTTGCTGTGTGTTGCTTCTATATCCTGTTTTAATGCATCATGTTTTATGTGAAGCACGCTGAAGTGACTTGTTGAAATATTCTGTTTTCCTCCTTGGATCACATCAGTCCAGTTCTCAGATCTTTACACTGACTTCCTGTCTGTCAAAGAATAGACTTTAAAATACTGCTGTTGGTTTATAAAGCACTGAATGGTTTATGGCTCTGATGACTGAATGGACTTTCACCTTTACTGCCTACCTGTCTGCTCACAGGTATGGATTGATCAGATCCACCTCAAATTACTCACAAAAGCCTCAAGTCTTTGGAGATTGGTCTCCTCTGCCATAACCGTGGACACAGTGATTTTATCACTACTGCACTGACAGCGCCACCAGGTGGTAAAGCTACGTATATCCCTAGGCCTTCGAGAAGGCTTACAGCAATATTTCTTGATCAATACCTGATTGGTTAATTCACCTGTCACTTCCTACATTAACATACACTGCTATAGCCTTCTGTCCCAGTAATGAAGTCTTAACCAATCAGTGATCAGCTCTAAACTTTCTGCCCAGAGACCACAAACTTGGATAGATTGGATAACTCTATTTTAATGTTTTCAGGACAGTAACCCTTTCAATTTTGAAGAAAATTTGATAGAATATGAGGCTAAATTATTATTATCATTATTACTATTATCATTATTATTATTATTATGTTTTTAGACTACACTTCACAATTGAAGAATGAAGATTAAAGTGGTGGCTGTAATTCTTCATTAAAAAACTTACTTATTTCAAACCTTTGGAATACATAATTAGATGTGATGATGTGGTGCTGTAGTTCATGTTTTTAATACTACAGAGAAAGAATGAGAAGTGTTCATGAGTTCATGACAAAGACTTCAACATTTTCTTACGAGTGATGGAAAGAAGATTTTACGTTCTTACTTCTGACCAGCAGATTTATGTCCATCGTTGAACTTCTTTGATTCAAATATCGACCGCAGATTCTTGACAGACACCCGACTGAGTTCATCAGAGTCTGGTCTGTGCTGCTGGTTTGTTCTTCAACACAAAACACACACAGATGTTTGAGCGTGAATAATGATGGTGGTGTGATGTGAGTGGAGAACAATGATGGACAGTTAGAGATCCTCATCTCACCTCTGAGCTTTGGTCTGGCTGTCATGTTCCCCACACAGAGAGCTTTTAGAGGGAGGGACTCCCTCCTCTCTGTCCTCACACTGATCCATAGCAGAGAAACACCTTCACACAAACACAACAACATGCTCATTCATTACAACCAGCTGCACATCACACAGGTCTGCACTGCTGTCTAACATCCTGTCATTATTCATTCCACCACCAGATGGAGCCATAGTAAGTCTTTACTCTAACCCTTTGTCCACTACAGAGCTCATATGCAGCAAGTTATAGTTCACTTGTGTTTAAAAACTGATGACGTGCATATATGTTGATCCAGCTGTGTGTCAGAAAGAAGAAAATACTCACCAGGTGAATTCAGATCCACATGTGGTCACAGAGTGGTTCTACCTTCACCTGTAGAGGAAACACAGAGAGAAGCTGCAGCTGATTCTCCTTCACCAGTCCTTCATCATCAATCTGAGGACGCTGTCACACTCTCATAACTTCACAGTCAAAGTCCAAAAGCATCAAGATGATATTAAAGCAGTGAAGCTTGCAGCAGAGTTCAGCTCCAAACACACAGGAGGACTACTCTGGATGGAATTTCTCTGGCCTCCAGCACCACTGTAAGGAACCTAGGAGTTATATTTGATCAGGATTTATCTTTTAATTCCCACATATAACACATTTCAAGGACTGCCTTCTTTCATCTGCGTAATATTGTCAAAATTAGACACTTCCTGTCTCAAAATGATGCTGAAAAACTAGTCCATGCATTTGTTACTGACGCACAAACCAGGAAAACAACAACAGGAAACAACGTTTAACACCTCAAACTCTGTCATTTCACATTTAATCAACTAAACAATGAATGTGATCAATAATCATCAGATTGATCAATAATGACAGTAATCATTATTTAAAGTCCTGATATTAACACTCACCTGCCTCACACTGTTTTCCTGCTTCTGCACTGATGTGAAATGGTGTCTGACTGAAAACTTTCAACTTCAACTCCCTGTCTGTTAGTTACCCTTTTTCATTTCCTGAAAGTCACACTAGTGTGTGTATGTGTGTGCGTATGTGTGTGTGTGTGTGTGTGTGAACATAACATACACCACGTAATGTTGTATGATGTTTACAATCAGACATCTTTTACAAGTTGCATCCACTCTAATCTAGTCATTTAAAGGATGGGTTCACATGAACATATTTTAAAAAACATATTATAGTGTTTAATATTATAAATGACTAACTACTTAATCATCAATTTTTGGTTTGCTGTTGTCAAACCAGAGGTGATTTTAGACCTTTTTTAGGGGTGCTCAAGTATCCCTAAATATAAATAAATCATTACTATATATTTATTTAACACTTGCAGATCATTGTATGCCATATTCTCATTAGGAGCTGAGCCCTCTAAAGGTCTGACCCCAGAATGGCCCCTGTGTCACATTCAGACTGGCTGTGACATCTGCTGGCTGAACCAAGAAGCCACGCACGCCACTGTAGATTCTAATGTTTATAGTTTTATCTTGTTAGTGTGTTCAGTCAGTTTATGATTATTGTGTTTATGTATATGTGTAGCCTATACATGTTTGTATAAAATCATTTTATATTGTGCCTAAACTTATAGAGTGGCTTTATTCTAATAAAGTGGTATCTCTATGGTCATGAGGGAGGAACATTGTTTTAATTAATAAAGACAGTCAACAAGGTCTCGTCTTTAAAATGTAGATCATTTCATTTCATTACTGGGTAAGCTATCATCTTAAAAATATAATGAAGTCATTACAGCATAAAAACCCTTTCAGACCCAAATGAGGAGCTGGAATATCATGATTAGCCTGATTACACTATAAACAGCAAACAAACGTTATCGTTTCACAAATGATCACTATTAGCTCGGACATACAGTTAGTGTGTTTGATCCATGTGCCTTTCCTTTACACGGTGACGCGTTTTTGAGGCTTAAAAACAGAAAAAAGTGAAACCAGCGGAGTTTTAACTGTGGTCTGAAGCTGTAACCTAGGTGACAGGTGCTCTTCCATGTGACGTCACGTACCGATCCTTCTGCTGATACCTGTCCGCTGCAGACAATGACAGAGGAGGGGGGAGAGAAGTGTAGTCTGAGACAAAAGGGTCAGTTTTTGTTTGCTTCTTAGCCAGGTTTTGGTTTTGGTTTTCCATTTGGCGCTACTAGAGAGAGAAGGTTTTACACAGGCGCGCGGACTTTGTGGTGTTGTGTGCATACAACATTGAAATCCATACATTTTTGCGTGACCTTATGCACGTAGATTTCCCCCCAAAAAACGCTCGTCTAAACCTTTTCTTATATACAGTCTATGGTCTAAACGCGGAATAAAAAGTGAGAACGCAACGCCACTTTTGCGTTTTCTGTTCAGATCGTTTCCTTGTAAACATCGCCATAGAAACCGGTCTCTAACCCGGACTGGCTTTGTTATTATCTAGTCAAAGAGAAACTTTGACTCTGGTTTAAATCCAACAAACAGACTTCAGATAAACATGTGTGTGCTTCTTAACTGTGACTTCTCTCTATTTAGAGCTCAGCAGTGAGTCACGTGACATCGCTGTGAGGACGCACAAACCAGGAAAACAACAACAGGAAACAACGTTTAACACCTCAAACTCTGTCATTTCACATTTAATCAACTAAACAATGAATGTGATCAATAATCATCAGATTGATCAATAATGACAGTAATCATTATTTACAGTCCTGATATTAACACTCACCTGCCTCACACTGTTTTCCTGCTTCTGCTCTGATGACTGTGAAATGGTGACTGACTGCATTCTTTCACCTGTTGCTACCTGTCTGCTCCTCCCTTCTTCTTTACCAGGTGTGTGTGGGTGTGTGTGTGTGTGTGTGTGTGTGTGTGTGTGTTAGATACATAATTGCAGGTCAGCAGGAAATAACAAAATAATCTCTAAAATACTCTGAACATTACAAATTAACTCACAGCCTACTTTTACTGTAATACTGCATACTACATCACTATAATACTGCAATACTTTTACTGTAATACTGCAGTACTTTTACTGTAATACTGCATACTACATCACTATAATACTGCAGTACTTTTACTGTAATACTGCAGTACTTTTACTGTAATACTGCATACTACATCACTATAATACTGCAGTACTTTTACTGTAATACTGCATACTACATCACTATAATACTGCAGTACTTTTACTGTAATACTGCATACTACATCACTATAATACTGCAGTACTTTAACTGTAATACTGCATACTACATCACTATAATACTGCAGTACTTTTACTGTAATACTGCATACTACATCACTATAATACTGTAGTACTTTTACTGTAATACTGCATACTACATCACTATAATACTGTAGTACTTTTACTGTAATACTGCATACTACATCACTATAATACTGCAGTACTTTTACTGTAATACTGCATACTACATCACTATAATACTGCAGTACTTTTACTGTAATACTGCATACTACATCACTATAATACTGCAGTACTTTTACTGTAATACTGCATACTACATCACTATAATACTGTAGTACTTTTACTGTAATACTGCATACTACATCACTATAATACTGCAGTACTTTTACTGTAATACTGCATACTACATCACTATAATACTGCAGTACTTTTACTGTAATACTGCATACTACATCACTATAATACTGCAGTACTTTTACTGTAATACTGCATACTACATCACTATAATACTGCAGTACTTTTACTTGTAATGAAGCATGTGTACATGACTGAATGAATACCTTTACTGCATGAGAGTACTTCCTCCT
The DNA here is from genome assembly GCF_027409825.1 of Scomber japonicus. Taxonomy (NCBI): domain Eukaryota; kingdom Metazoa; phylum Chordata; class Actinopteri; order Scombriformes; family Scombridae; genus Scomber; species Scomber japonicus. The sequence continues at coordinate 1,864,763 of NC_070586.1, read as the reverse complement.
CTGCTGATGAATCTCTAATAAACTGATGTGATGTCGCCCTCTGCTGGAGGAAATTAAACACTGCAGGACAAAAATGTTTCACAGGTCAAATTCATGAAATAACAAAGAAATAATTTCCTCTGAATCTGATTTGTTTTCAAAAACTCAACATCCTGCTTATAAATATAATAAATATGAGTAATGTTGAGCAGATGGTGCATTTAAAGACATCTAAGAACATTCAGATTTTCGTGAACGCACCATCAGACTTTCAGCTCTGAATGAACAGAGTTAAATCATTGAGTGTTTGATTCATTTAAATTGTATTAAAACAGTCGTGATGTGATGAAGACATTCAAATGTATGTGTGAGTGAATAACAGCAAACATCTGTCTGCAGTAAAAAGTGGAAGCTGCAGCAGAAGTTAATCACAGCTTTAAACTGAATTACAATGTTGAGAAAAACCTTCATTCACATTTCATCTGGTTCACTTTGGAGTGAATTCAGTAACCATGGCGACAATCTGGTTTCTCACAAACAGTTTAAATGTTTGTGTTCTCATCTGCAATATTATTAATATTCACTTTAAGTTAGATGACCTCATATGTTCCATATATGATCCCATAATATATGATTCACAGTTTATGTTTGTTGTCATACATCCTGGCTGGGTCCCAAACCTCTCCTTTATTCACTCATTCACTGCTCCCTGAATAATAAACACTAAATAATTCACTCATTCACTGCTCCCTGAATAATAAACACTAAATAATTCACTCATTCACTGCTCCCTGAATAATAAACACTAAATAATTCACTCATTCACTGCTCCCTGAATAATAAACACTAAATAATTCACTCATTCACTGCTCCCTGAATAATAAACATTAAATAATTCACTCATTCACTGCTCCCTGAATAATAAACACTAAATAATTCACTCATTCACTGCTCCCTGAATAATAAACACTAAATAATTCACTCATTCACTGCTCCCTGAATAATAAACACTAAATAATTCACTCATTCACTGCTCCCTGAATAATTAACACTAAATAATTCACTCATTCACTGCTCCCTGAATAATAAACACTAAATAATTCACTCATTCACTGCTCCCTGAATAATAAACACTAAATAATTCACTCATTCACTGCTCCCTGAATAATAAACACTAAATAATTCACTCATTCACTGCTCCCTGAATAATAAACACTAAATAATTCACTCATTCACTGCTTCCTGAATAATAAACACTAAATAATTCACTCATTCACTGCTCCCTGAATAATAAACACTAAATAATTCACTCATTCACTGCTCCCTGAATAATAAACATTAAATAATTCACTCATTCACTGCTCCCTGAATAATAAACACTGAATAAATAATTCACTCATTCACTGCTCTCTGAATAATAACCACTAAATAATTCACTCATTCACTGCTCCCTGAATAATAAACACTAAATAATTCACTCATTCACTGCTCCCTGAATAATAAACACTAAATAATTCACTCATTCACTGCTCCATGAATAATTAACACTAAATAATTCACTCATTCACTGCTCCCTGAATAATAAACACTAAATAATTCACTCATTCACTGCTCCTTGAATAATTAACACTAAATAATTCACTCATTCACTGCTCCCTGAATAATAAACACTAAATAATTCACTCATTCACTGCTCCCTGAATAATAAACCTCTCCTTTATTCACTCATTCACTGCTCCCTGAATAATAAACACTAAATAATTCACTCATTCACTGCTCCCTGAATAATAAACACTAACTAATTCACTCATTCACTGCTCCCTGAATAATAAACACTAACTAATTCACTCATTCACTGCTCCCTGAATAATAAACACTAAATAATTCACTCATTCACTGCTCCCTGAATAATAAACACTAAATAATTAACTCATTCACTGCTCCCTGAATAATTAACACTAAATAATTCACTCATTCACTGCTCCCTGAATAATAAACACTAAATAATTCACTCATTCACTGCTCCCTGAATAATAAACACTAAATAATTCACTCATTCACTGCTCCCTGAATAATAAACATTAAATAATTCACTCATTCACTGCTCCCTGAATAATAAACACTAACTAATTCACTCATTCACTGCTCCCTGAATAATAAACACTAAATAATTCACTCATTCACTGCTCCCTGAATAATAAACACTAAATAATTCACTCATTCACTGCTCCCTGAATAATAAACACTAAATAATTCACTCATTCACTGCTCCCTGAATAATAAACACTAAATAATTCACTCAGAGTCAAATCAAGATTTCTGACTCTAACTAATCTTCATCATTTTGTGTCGTCATCATCAGCTGTAGAGTCATGTGACGGTAGTTTTCACATCTTTAAAATGTGGACTCTACTTTTTTGGTTCCATGGTGGAATATTTGAGGACAAAATACTCACCAGACACTTTATACGGTTCACCTTGCTGGTACCGGGTTGGACCCCCTTTCATTGTTGGTGGCAGAGATTCAACAAGGTGCTGAAACATTCCTCACACATTTTGGTTCATATTAACATGATGACATCACACAGCTGCTGCAGAGCCATGATGACAATCTCCTGTTCCACCTCATCCCAAAGCTGCTCTGTTAGACTGAGATCTTTGAGTCCAGTGAACTCATCGTCATGTTCCAGAAACCGGTCTGAGAGGGTCTGAGCTTTGGGACATGGAGCGTTAGAAGATGGTCCACTGTGGTCTTAAAGGGACGGACATGGTCAGCAGCAGCACTCAGGTGGGCTGTGGTCTTTAAATGATGCTCAGGTGGTACTAAAGGGTCCAAAATGTGCCAGGAACCCCCCCTCCTCCTACACCATGACCCCCCCCAGGAGCAGCCTGACCCGCTGATACCAGGCAGGATGGATCCATGCTTCATGTTCTGACCCGACCGTCTGAATGTGGCAGCAGAGACTCATCAGACCCGCCGATGTTCTTCCAGTCTTCTATCATCCAGTTTTGGTGATCTTCAGTTTCCTGTTCTGAGCTGAGAGGAACCTGGTCTGGTCTCCTGCTGCTGGATCCCGTCTGCTTCAAGCTTCCACATGTTGAGCTTTCAGAGACGGTCTTCTGCAGACCTTGGTTGTAATGAGGAGTTATTTGAGGGGCTGTTTCCTTTCTATCTGTCGTCAGTCCAATTTGTCTCACCTGTGGTTTATGGAGCACTGGGGATTTAAGGGCTGTCTAAATGTTTGTTCACTCTCTCTCTTGCTGCCTTCAGGGTTCAGGCTTCCACCTGCCATATGGACCGAAGTATTTCTACTTCCTGCATTCAACACTTCACACAACACCTTTCACTCATCCATACACTGCACACATGACTGACTTTTAAACACAACCTATCACACATCCTTTTGCTTTATTTTGATATAAGTGTATTATATGTGTTTGGTATAATCTGATTTCCATTTGACTAATTTACCTATTAGTTTAATTTCAAGTTAAAATGATTTAATAATAAATTAATTTTGATTTGATATCTCTTGTGTGGACTCCCTTTTTGCCACTAACTGGCCCGGTTTGTGACCTACTTTACCAGTAACTTTAACTTTAACTATATTAAGCTCATTTTCTGTTTAACTGCACAAATAAAACACTTTTACTAAATATAAAGTGTGATATTGTGTGATATCAATGATGAGAGGCAGAGACTTTACCTTCAGTAGAGTTGTGTTTATTGCTGAAACTATCAGAGACACATGATAACATGGACAGGTTCTGTCTCTCATAGCTGAGCTCTACATACTCTGCATGCTGCTCTTCATCATTCCCTCATACCAATACCACTGGAGCCCTCTGCTGGTCCTCACCTGCAATCACATGCACACACTTCATAACACAAGAACACATCATAGAAACACATTTGGTCATTTACATTATGAAGAATATTAAATCACATTAACATAGTTCAGAGGGAGGAAGGGAGGAAAGGAAAGGAGGGAGGAAGGAAGGAAGGAGGGATCACATTAACATAGTTCATTAATCTGAATGAGCAGCTATTAACTGTTTAACCCTCCTGTTGTCCTCAAGTCAAGGGAGGAAGGGAGGAGAGGAAAGGAAAGGAAAGAAGGAAGGAAGGAAGGAGGGAGGAAGGAAGGGAGGAAAGGAAAGGAAAAGAGGAAGAAGGAAGGAAAGGAGGGAGGAAGGAGGGAAAGGAAAGGAGGAAGGAAGGAAGGGAGGGAGGAAAGGAAAGAAGGAATAAGGATGGAAAGGAGGGAGGAAGGAGGGAAAGGAAAGGAAAGTAAAGGAAAGGAGGAAGAAGGAAGGAAAGGAGGGAGTGAAGGGAGTGAGGAAAGAAGGAAGGAAGGAAGGAAAGGAGGGAGGAAGGAAGGAAGAAAAGAAGGAGGGAAGAAAGGGGGATGGAGGAAGTACAGACGGAAGGAAGGAAGGGAGGAAAGAAGAATAAGACGGGGTCAATTTGACCCGGGAGGACGACACAAGGGTTAATCACGGGAGCTAGCTAAACTCTACGAAGCTCCATTTCAATTCAAAACGTTTCTAACAGTTTTCTAGCTTAAACTCGGTCTGAAACACATCAGAGAGATTTAAAATGTCTTTAGTGATAAGTTGTGACACGTTGACACACATGACTAACCTGTTTTATAGAAGAAAAGCAGAGACAGGAGACGTTAGTGTTCATTCAGCAGGCTGTTCTCTGTCTGAGGAGACGAACTAGCTTGTTTTGGTGGATCCTCCCCCTGCTGGCGGAACAGAAGAACTACACTCTACAACATAAAGATTAAACCCATAATAACAAGAATATATGTTCATCTGGCTTTATTCACTAAAACACATTAAATAACATTTCCAACCTGACAATATTGACCATTTGTAGCTCTCACAACAACAACCACAAATATACTGAATTTCAATGTGATGAATTTTATCAAAAGTTATATTGTTTAGAATATTGAAACATAAAAGACTTAAATTGGACTAAAAACTCAACTAACAAACATACAGCAAGAAAATAAACCAGAAAACACACAAAAGGTTCAAATGTAGGATGTACAGCCCATAAAACTAAATAAGTGGTAGATCAGTGGATTAAAATGAGTTAGAAGAAGTGATTTAAAGGAAGATAAAGACTTATCAAACAGGTTGATCCAGAGCCCTGACAGCAAAGACCAACAGAAGAAGTACACTCTACAAAATAAAGCTTAAAACCATAATAATATTGATAAAACTGGCATTTTTCACCAAAAAAACAAAAAACAAACAAAAATAGACATAAGATAGCATTTCCAGCCTGATAACTCAATCAATCAATAAATCTTTATTTATATGCACCAAATCAAAATTAAAGTTATCTGAAGGCATTTTCCACATAGAGCAGGTCTAGACTGAGCAGCACTTGGTGACAGCAGTGAGGAACTGAGTTTTAGGTGGGCGACCAGCTGCGTTGACCGTACATTTGTAAGTGTGACAGAAAAAAACACATATAATGAATTTAAACCATTGTGTCAGTGTGATGGATCTTATCAAAATGTATTCAAATATTGAAATACAAGAAAATTTTAAGAAAATAAACCAGAAAATACAAAGAAGATTCAAATGTAAGATGTACAGCATATAAAACTAAATAAGTGGTAGATCAGTGGATAAAAGTGAGTTAGAAGAAGTGATTTAAAGGAAGATAAAGACTTATCAAACAGGTTGATCCAGAGCCCTGACAGCAAAGACCAGGCTCCATATTTATCTGTGCTGATAATCAGCACTAATTCATTTCCCTCCACTCAGTGTGAAGTTAGAGAAAAACTAATGGAGGCTTTATTTATTGAATGATTGATGTGTTCAAACTGCTGATGGCACAGATAGATTTCAAAGAGCTGTAAAACACATAAGTCAACAGGAGGTTCAGCTGGAGATGTGTTGGACAGTGGAGAAGATACATTTCATGTTTTTAATCAAGTTGTGTCCATTTGCATCATTATCGCTGTGTGCACTGTTGTACAATACATGCAAGATGCTGCACTAATGTAGAAAACTAGATGGAAAGGATGTGATTGGATAGGGCTGGATCACATGATCTCACCTACAAGTTTAAATGATATAGTTATTGTTAAAGACACCTGATTGGCTGAGCAGTGTTTACTTACAGCTTAATGTAAATAACTTGTTAAATATCATTATGAGATATAAATTAAACTGTTCATTTTAAAATCATATTTCTGCATATAAAAGCTGGATACATTTAATATTTGCATAGTTTGTTTCATAACCTTGGTATATTACCTGCCTGGTTACCTGTCTATACACATAATATACCAAATGACCACTGTTTCATATTTCCAGCTGAGACTGTGAGAAAACTACAACACGTCATCATTATTTCTACTCTGCTGCTCTGACTGTGGTAAAACAGCCACGTCTCACTCTCTCCCAGCAGTAATCCTTCTCCTGCTGAAAGTCACAGTCAATTCTCTTCTGCTTCATTCATTAGTTTTAGTCCTCGTTAACTCTCAGTGTGATTCTGAGACGCTTGATAAACATGAGCCCAGGCTCACAGTCTGACTTATAACACCTGTTTTTATCTTCAGCTAAATCCAGAGATAACTGTTCAGTTTGGAGTCAGTTAAGAGACTTCAGTGAAGATCTCAAAATCCAGATCCAGACTCCAGATGGATCATCAGGATCCAGCTGATCCTCTCTCAACACTCCTGGATGTTCACTCTCACTCTGACAGAGATCAATCCCATCTGATGAGAGAAGAAGAAAGAACAGAGGAGATAAATGAGTGTTTAGTGAGACTCACTTGATCAGCTGTCAGTCAGTGATGCAGCACATCCAGTATAAAGAGCAGCAGGGACTTCAGTCCTGTTCAGACCAGAAGTGGAACAGCTGTGCAGCGTTGCTTCCTTTCAGCTCTCATGTTAACATGTTGGAGTGAACACACTGAGCTCCAAGCTCACACACCTGCACACACTTTTACTATCAAGTGTGTTTCCTCTGCAGATTTCACTCAAGTACACAGAGGAAATAAAGTGCTGAGAGTCATGAACACATCATTACTGCAGAAACAGAGACATTCACTCATCAGTTTACTGATGGATTTACTGCTGATACATGTCAACTCTTATCAAAGTTTAAAGCTACAGAGTCTCTGTGGGATTTGAAGATGTTTCCTGCTGTTAAATCATCACATGACAATCTGTCAGAGCTCTCAGCTAAACAGCTGCTGTGATTCCTGGACTTCAGCAGAGGTTCTGGTCTGTTTAAAGACCACATGGTTACTAAACGTAATGATGCTTGTGTGAAATCAGAGCCAGTGATTTGCAGGCTGCAGTCAGACTGATCTTAGAGCTCTGATAAAGATGAACTGATCAATAGTTTAGTGTTGACATGAGAGAACAAACACTTTGAGATCAGATTTGATGATGAGGATCACTGTCTCTATACATCTTGTAAGGCTGTCAGCTGTAATTCAGCTTTATTTCCTGCAGACATCAACACAACAACAACAGTCGTCTTCACATCGACTCAAACACATGATCACAACAAGCTTCTGGCTCATCTGATTGGCTGACTGTTCTCTCTCTCTCTGTCTTTCTGTCCAATCCTGAAGCCTGTCACCATTCTCCTCTCACAGCTTCACTGAGGAAAGCAGCACTGAGAAGGTTGGAGCTTCACCAGGAAATACTGGATCTTTGCTTTGATACTGACTGTGTTTAATACTAAACTGCTGAAACCAGCACAGACTGACTCCAACTCTCTACTGACCTCAGAGTCTCCAGTCTGCAGTCTGGACTCTGCTGAAGATCAATCAGCTGCTTCACGTCTGAAGACTTCAGGCTGTTTCCTCTCAGATCCAGCTCTCTCAGATGGGAGGAGTTGCACTTCAGAGCTGAGGCCAGATAATCACAGCTGATCTTTGACAAACTGCAGAGCCACAATCTGAATAAAGAATAAATGAATTCAGTTTAGAAACAAAGTTCATGTTTGAAATGATGAAATGTTTCATAATCTGTTCAGAGCTGAAGAAGATTCAAATGTACAAGTTTAGAAAATGTGTGTGTGTGTGTGTGTGTGTGTGTGTGTGTGTGTATGTGTTACTGTGCATGTGTGTGTGTTACTGTGTGTGTGTATGAGTGTATGTGTGCGCGTGTATGTGTGTGTATTACAGTGTGTGTGTGTTACAGTGTGTGTGTGTGTTACAGTGTGTGTGTGTGTTACAGTGTGTGTGTGTGTGTGTGTGTATGTGTTCTGAAGGATGTGTGTCTGTGTGTGTCTGTGCGTGTGTGTATGTATGTGTGTGTGTATATGTGTCTTTGCGTGTGTGTATGTATGTGTACATTAGAAAATGTGTGTGTGTCAGAGATGGGAGTAAGTCACACATATGCAAGTCTCAAGCAAGTCCCAAGTCATTTTTGTGAGAGTCGAGTCAAGTCAAGTCATAGCTTAGGTCAAGCAAGTCACAAGTCAAGTCATAGAAATATAATAAGCTGGAAGACAACCGTCTTAAAACTTTAAGAGACTGCAGCTTAAGTTTTATGTCGCCCTCCTTTGCACAAAAGGGCTAACAAATAGAGGGAGGGGATATAATGCTAAAGGATAATTATAAATACTCACTAGGACCAGCAGGATCAGAATTACCAAGCAAAAATTACCAGACAGAGTACTTAATAAAAAATGTGAAATGTGAAATTAGCTAACGTTAGAGACATTACCTACTTTTCTTTGTGTAGTCGGAAATGGCGGATGAAATTTGACGTGGTGCTGGATGTGTCGGATATTTTTGCGCTGCACACATTGCACACGGCGAATCGTTTCTTTTGTTGAGTTGAATAGTCTTTAAATCCAAATGTTATGATTTTGGGAACACTGGCTGCAGTAGCAGCAGAACTGGTAGCACTTTCCATCTTCCAAACCCCGACCGCTCTACTGTAGATGGCGGGCGCATCACCTAGTAGAGAGATTACTGGTTGCCAGGTTCGCCCACATGCAACAGGAAACATCCAATCGAAAATATATATTTTTATAATTATTCACCAATTGACCAAGACAGCAATGACTTGTCGAGTCATTGCATGCAAGTCTAAGTCAAGTCTCAAGTCATGAGTAGCAAGTCACAAGTCCTCAATCTGGCGACTTAAGTCTGACTCGAGTCCCCCATCTCTGGTGTGTGTGTATGTGTGTGTGTTACTGTGCATGTGTGTGTTACTGTGTGTGTGTGTGTGTGTGTATATGTGTGAGTGTATATGTGTGTGCGTGTGTGTGTATATGTGTGTGTGTGTGTATATGTTTGTATATGTGTATATGTGTGTGTGAGTGTGTGTGTATGTGTGTGAGTGTGTGTGTGTGTATGTGTATATGTGTGTGTGTGTGTGTGTGTTAGAGTGTGTGTGTGTGTTGTGAAGCATCAATATCAATGATCAGACATTATTCATTAAAACATTAAATAATAATAATGAAGAAATATTTCTCCTTCATCAAGTAAACTTGATGAATTTGAAACAGAATATTTAGAACTAAATTCCCTCTTTGAGTTTGGATCCCTCCACTGCAGCTCAGCAAGGAAACACTGAAGAAACACAAACATACTTACTTGATATGTGGAACTCAGACTGCTGAAGCCTCATATTAGTTTACACTCTGGAAGTCATTTTTACTCACAACAAGACTGTGGATTTTAAATTCCTGAAAACATTTACATTCTACACATTTGTGTTCAGCAAATCCTGAAAATTATGAACCAAACATTTGAAACTTCACTGAAGAATTTAAATTTAATAAATAGAAATAAATCTACCAAAGCTACAGTCAGTGAACTCACTCCAGAGTCTTCAGTCTACAGTTTGGACTCTCCAGTCCAGCAGACAGACACTTCACTGATGAATCAGACAGTTTGTTTCCACTCAGGTCCAGATGTGTCAGATGAGGGTTGGACTTCAGAGCTGAGGCCACAACTTCACAGTGAGTCTCTGAGAGTCCACAGTCCCGAAGTCTGTAATGACACAAATATTCCAACATATGTTATCATGAAAGAGGAAACTTTATATTTACTTCATGCATTTGATGATCAAACAGTTTGATGCTCATTATTTTGATGAACATTTGTTCTTCACATCATCTTTTTATTAAATGTATGTTTTCTGATGCATTTTATTCCTTAAATGTAAAAATGAAGCTCAGAGAAAGTTCAGACAGGAAGAGCATCTTTTTTACAAGCTCACATCTATAGTTTGATTTCTCATCCCTCAGTCATTCTGATCTTTCTCACAGCTCATCATTTCCTTTCTGTCATTTCTGGGGCATCAATTAAGACGTCAGCTGTTCACATCACCTGCTCACATCTAACCAGTAGCACGCTGACACACCTTCTTTGTCAGTCTATCATATTGCAGCAGTCTTTTTAAATGTTTCTCCCTCTCTGCTCAGTGCTTTCAGAGCTGCTGTATATCAGGATGATTCAGATTCAAGTAGTTGACTCTTGGGAGAAATGTCAAGTATCAGGCTTTGTCAACCAGCTCAGTCTGCTGTTGTACTCACTGCATGTTTATCAATTGTAGCCTGTTCATTGAAGCAGTGGTCAGTCAGCGTGACTGCTCTCTGCTGCTGTGGGAACATGTGTGTGCAAATATTAGTAGCCTAGTACTTGGATTTCTATCTAGATATTGTAGCTGCGTTGCTGTCTGCATCACTTTAACTTCCTCTCTTCAAGCAGCAATAGTTTTACCTAGCCTTTGTCCAAAAGTCAAGTCACACACAGATGAGATCAGCTGTCCTAATTAACATTGATTCAGGTGCCTGGTTCAGTGAGCCGCAGTCTGTGTCCAGCCAAAGATCTTCTCTGAGAGAAGATGCTTCCTTGCTCTGTTTTGTTTCTTCATCAAACAATGTTCATGAAACATGGCCACTCTAAAGATTTCCAGTAAGTAAGTGAGCATCTTTCTTTGCTCACAGGTAACATACATCACAAGAGCTTTTCATGAAGTCACTTTGAAGGTTGTTTCTATGCAGCATTTAACTTTGTATTTGGGTTCCAGTGATTCAGCAGTAAGCTTCCTAGCTAGCGCTGCATGTACGTAGCTGCTAGGCTAAATAGTAAACTTCACTGTTAGTTTGATTTGATTTCCAACATTTGTACAGAGCTGACCATGCTCCTCTGATACTGATGATTCTGGACAGGAAACACTTATTTTCATGCTTCGTCTTTCACTTTAGTTTCCTTTCATTCATTCAGAACATCTTCATCAGTAAAGGACTTCATCTTCATCAGTAAGGACTTCATCTTCATCATTAAGGACTTCATCGTCATCATTAAGGACTTCATCGTCATCATTGAGGACTTCATCGTCATCATTGAGGACTTCATCGTCATCATTCGGACTTCATCTTCATCATTAAGGGCTTCATCTTCCTCGGTAAGGACTTCATCTTCCTCGGTAAGGACTTCATCTTCCTCGGTCAGGACTTCATCTTCCTCGGTCAGGACTTCATCTTCCTCGGTCAGGACTTCATCTTCCTCGGTCAGGACTTCATCTTCCTCAGTCAGGACTTCATCTTCCTCAGTCAGGACTTCATCTTCCTCAGTGTGACATGTAGCATCAGATCATCATTCAGCTCACTGTGTTCAGCAGCAGTTATGTTTCTGTAAACCTGACAGCGTTTCTGTTTTATTTATAGAAGCATCACATTGTTGGCTCTCGCAGCATCATTCAGATTCTTTTATTGTGTTTTTATTTGTATTTATTTAGTGTTCTTATGTGTGAAGGACTCTGGACCAATGATATTGTGTTTAAAGTGATATAAATAAGTTGAAGTTGATGCATCAGCAGCTTCACCATCGCTGGCTACAACACCAGCAGCATTTCAGAGTAAAAGTCAAATGTTGAGCTGCATGTATTCTGCTGTCATTTCACTGATTACGTTATTTTATTTAGCGTCGCTGTCATTATGACTATGACAACATGATGTAGATGACAGGTGATGTGATCTACAGGCTGACTGTGTAGTTGTTCTATCATATTTACAATATGATTTTAGAAGCCCCTTTTCTTCTGAAGATGAATTCATTGACCTCTTTTATTCATCCTTTAACAAGGTCTACAGATATATCAAATGAAGGAGCACGTTGATCTTCAGACTCAGGTTATTTATTAATGATGTCATGTACTCAGCAGACATGTGAGGTCATTATCAGCTCCTCTTCAACATCTAGACTGTTGGTCATCTACAGCATCCTGATGGCTCTTCAATAAATGACAGATGAAAGGTGTGTAAAGCTAACAGCTATGGTAAGCTCTGCATATAACTGGTGGTTGGTGCTTCATGTTTAGTCTCACCATTCTTTAGCTGCTCTCTAATCTCTGCTCACTGCTGAGCTCCTTGGAGCTTCCAATCATCTCTGACTTCAATCATCATTGTATGTTACTGCCTAGTTTAATAAGTACAAGTTAGTCCTGATCTCTAGCATTGCTGGCTATGGCCCATCATGCAACAGGGCAGACTGGACAAGTTCACATTGGTAGCTGTTCAACTCATCATGCCCGTTAGCATGGCTGCTGCTAATGGAGCTCTGGTTTTATTATATCGGCTTATGATTGACATGTTTAATATTCTTAGTGTGCAATAAAGAAACCTGTCATGCTCATTATTTAGTTTCATCTCTTAGATTATTATTATTATTATTATTCAAGATAATCCTGAAAATTATGAACCAAACAGTGAAGGATGTGAATTAAATAAAAAGAAAACAATCTACCAAAGTTACAGTCAGTGAACTCACTCCAGAGCCAGTTTACAGTGTGGACTCTCCTGTACAGCAGACAGAAGCTTCTCTGATGAATCAGACAGTTCATAGAGCCACAGGTGCAGCTCTGTCAGATGAGGGTTGGACTTCACAGCTGAGGTCACAACTTCACATTCAGTGTCTGAGAGTCCACAGGCAGTAAGTCTGTAATGACACAAATATTACAACATATTTTCATGAAGTGGCTCAAGGTTCAGACTAACAAGGAGAACACATGTTTGAATCTCAAAAACTAAAATAATGTATTAAAGTAAGTTATTAACAAACTAAATGTAAACTCCATGTGTAATGTATAGAATCAGTAGTGTAGGGAAGTGCATGGATGAGGGGAAATGTGTGCTAGACAATAACAAACACATGAAGCAAAGAAAGAAAAGAGATGTTGCTGGTGGAAGAGAGAGGGAGACACTGAGCAGGCCAGCTTTGATAAGGTGATCCAGCCCAAAGCCCAGCTGATGCTTCAGCCTGATGACTCCATTATTATTATGAGTTTATTCCTTTAATATAAAACAACAGTTGAGAGATAAACAGGAAACAAGAGGAGAGAGATCAGTGGAAGCTGCAGTTATACTGGAAGCATCTTAACCAGTAAGCTACCAGAACAATCCCAGTTCAGCTGATGCTGTCTCACTGTGCTTGAATGAAACAATCATTCTCATCACTCTCTCTCAGACCTGCACACTTTAATCTTTGTTTAGCTTTAATCTTGCAGATGAAGGAGAGAACATGGAGTTACATTGAGGCTTCCATAATGTGCACAGTGTGTGTGTGTGTGTGTGTGTGTGTGATCTGATCCCATGTCTGTCTCCACTAAGTTAACATGAGGACATCTTGATTAGAAAACCACTTTTACTGTCCACTATGTTTAATGTGACTGCAGGATATTTAGACTCAGTTCAGCTCAGTGAACAGTTCCAGTTGAGAAAGATCATCTCTCTTTGCTACCTGCTGCTGTCAGGTTCACATCCATAAGCAGCTACATTTACTGACTGTTCACAAACACTAATGAAACTAATAATCAAAGATGATTCACATCTTATTTTAAAGCCTGCTGAGTAAAATCAGGTATTACCTGTATGTCTGATTATATATCATGTAATAATAACTTTACTGCTTTCACTGATAACTGTAAAATACTGATAGATGTTGTGATAAAATGCTGCTGTAATAAAACCTCAACCACAACCTCTACAGTCCTTCAAGTGTTTCACCAGGTTTGAATGAATCCTCCAACACACAAAGGAAGAGAAAGAGAAGAAAACACAGTCAAATCCAATAATGACTAGAAATAAATAGAATAACTGTTCATTAACTTAACAGCTATAAACATCAACATTATTTAAACTCAACATTTAAACAGCTCAACAACATCTGAGACTAAATATAACTGACATGTTATTTCACATATAAACAAGTAGAGCACTATTTTAACTATAATAAAACATTTATATTATTTATATTTGAAGAACTAAACTACTAATCTACACTGATTTATAATGTTAATCACATCTGGACTTACTCAGCCTTTCTGCAGTTCTTCACAGCTGGGATCAGTCTCTGTCGTCCCTCCTCTGACGTGTTGTATTTCTCCAGGTCCAACTCATCCAGAACCTCCTCTGACATCTGCAGCATGTAGGCCAGAGCTGAGCAGTGGATATCAGAGAGTTCCTTCTCTGATCTGTTCTCTGACTTCAGGAACTCTTGGATCTCCTGATGTACTGAGCGGTCGTTCATCTCCATCAGACAGTGGAAGATGTTGATGCTTCTGTCAGGAGAGATATCATCACTGTTCATCTCCTTCAGGTTGTTGATGACTCTCTGGATGGTTTCTGGACTGTTGTCTGTCTGACCCAGCAGGCCTCCTAAGAGACTCTGGTTGGACTCCAGAGAGAGGCCATGAAGGAAGCGGACAAACAGGTCTAGGTGGCCATTTTCACTTCTGAGAGATTTCTGCATGGCTGCCTCCAGGAAGTCATCCAGAGATGAGTCGTCTTCTTCTTCTTCTTCTTCTTCTGTTTCTCCCAGGAAGTCCTCCAGTACCTTTGTCTTCCTGCTGGTGTAACAGTGGTACATGTAGACTGCAGCCAGAAACTCCTGAATGCTCAGATGAACAAAGCTGTAGACTGTTTTCTGTAAGATCACACTCTCTGTTTTGAAGATCTCTGTACAAACTCCTGATAACACCGAGGCCTCTGTGACATCAAGACCACACTGCTCCAGGTCTTCTTGGTAGAACATGATGTTTCCTTTCTCCAGCTGTTCAAACGCCAGCCTCCCCAGCTTCAGAAGAAGGTTCCTGTCAGCCTCCGTCAGCTCCTGTGGACTCGTCTCAGGTCCCCCGTCATACTTGTTCTTCTTCCTCTTTGTCTGAACCAGCAGGAAGTGTGAGTACATGTCAGTCAGGGTCTTGGGCAGCTCTCCTCTCTGGTCTGGAGTCAACATGTGGTCCAGAACTGTAGCAGTGATCCAGCAGAACACTGGGATGTGACACATGATGTGGAGGCTCCTGGATGTCTTGATGTGTGAGATGATTGTGCTGGACTGCTCTTCATCACTGAATCTCCTCCTGAAGTACTCCTCCTTCTGGGGGTCAGTGAAGCCTCGTACTTCTGTTACCCTGTCCACACAGGAAGGAGGGATCTGATTGGCTGCTGCAGGTCGGGAAGTTATCCAGATGAGAGCCGAGGGAAGCAGCTTCCCCTTGATGAGGTTTGTCAGCAGCACACTGACTGATGACTTCTGTGTGACATCAGACACGACCTCACTGTTGTTGAAATCCAGTGAAAGTCTGCTTTCATCCAGGCCGTCAAAGATGAACAGAACTTTACAGCCAGCGAGCTTCTCTGCTGTGAGCTTCTGCAATGTTGGATAGAAAACATGGATCAGCATGAGCAGACTGTACTGCTTATCTTTGATCAAGTTCAGCGACCTGAACGAGAACAGAATCAGCAGACTGATATCTTGGTTGTTGGAGCGCTGTGCCCAATCCAGAGTGAACTTCAGCACTGAGAAGGTTTTTCCAACGCCAGCGACGCCGTTCATCAGAACCACTCTGACTCTGTGTAAGACTTCACAGATGTTCTGATCCTTGGTTGGAGCGTCATGGACGGTCTTCATCTTGGAAGCTGTTTCAAGCTGCCTCACCTCATGTTGGGTATGAACCTCTTCAGTTTCCTGTTGGTCAGGTAAGACTTTAAAGATGTCCTGACACTTGATTGGAGCGTCATGGAGGGTCTTCATCTTGGAAGCTGTTTCGAGCTGCCTCACCTCATGTTGGGTATTAACCTCTTCACTCTGTCCCTGTGTGATGTGGACCTCAGTGAAGATGCTGATGAGGAAGGTTTTAGTTCCTGCTTCATCAGTTCCTTGAGTCACACATTCACATGTGCTGCTCAGACTGATCTGATGTTCATCTAAAACCTCCTGCAGACCACTTTCTGCTGAAAGAGAAGAAAAAAGGTAGAATGAAACAGAAATCAGTGTGACTGTTAATGTTCAGTAGGATAGAGGAGGTAGATTCCTGTTTTCAGAGATGATGACATCAGCAGACAGATCTTCAGTCTTACTTTGTACAGTGCTGGTCTGACTGTCTGTCTGCAGTCCAGGTCTGGTTCTGGATCTTTTTCCACACTGGGGACAGGAGGAGTGTCCTGATGAAGCAGACTGGTCCCAGTATGAGGTGATGCACTGTCTGCAGAACCAGTATCCACAGCTGGTAGAGACTGGATCCTTCAGGACGTCCTGACACAAAGAACAGCAGGACAGCTGCTCCTCCACAGAAACAGCCCTCCTCTTCCTCTCTCTGTGGACATGAACACATTCTTTATGTCACATGACATTAGTGGAGGCCAACCGACAGCTCACAAGCTGCATGCAGCTCTTTCCCCACATAAACAGTCCAGACTGTCAGTATTTACACACTTACACACTTTCTGTTCTTCAGCCTCTGAGATTCAACACATTCAATTTGAAATAAAATAAACTACAATCACAAGAGTTCATCAGTAATTAGACAGAAACAACAATGTGTCAGCAAAGGCAGAGAAGAAGAAGAAGACTGTAAGCTAGTAAACATGTAAACAATGCAGGATTTAAAATAGATGTTTGATGAGGAGGGAAGTGGATTCAACACATTAGTTAGACCACAAGGAGACACACAATGTGTTTTGGTAAGTAAGTCAATGAGAACATGACTTTAGTCTGTTAGTAAACTACACAGGCTCCTTTAAGCTACTCTGATCCATTAAAAGTCAGGAACAATAAGCAGGAGGAAACTGAGCCAAACAGAAAAGTCCACTAGTGAAAAATAACTGACTGCTGCTCTTTTGTGTTGTGCTGCTGAACAGAGAGCTCTGCTAAATATCTTCATAATGCATCTTTTCATGAGTGTTTCTCTCTCTCTGTTTCTGCTATAGTCTCTCTCCCTCTGTGTGAGTGTGACGTTAAACATCACACTCAGTTTCCTCTGCTGCAGTGGTCAGTCTGCAGTGATAAATCAGCTGCAGCAGGCTGTTTCTATACATTTACATGACCTCCTCCCATATTTAGTGTCTTTGAACAGGAACACGTTAAGACACAGTCTGTATTACATGAGACCAAACATTGTACCTGCTGCTGCAGTCCTTTAGTAAATAAGGACAGACACAGTTTGACTTGTTAGTAAATCCTTAGTAAATATCACCCTGGGTTACCTGCTGCTACTTTACATTTATTGACTGGAAAATCAAACAGCAATAGCAGCCCTGTCTCTGTCTCTGGTTAACATGAACATGAAGATCTGTTGGAGATTACAGCTGAATGGAAGCTACTTCATTATTTCTTTCCTTCATATCTACACTACAACCTTCATGAAAGCGTCTCACTGAATCATCTTCAGGTCAGTTTACAGTAGAAACAGTCTCTTACTTTGTGTCTGAGGGTCCAGGTTCATTACTGAAGTTTAGAAGTTGACCATTAGACCAGTCACTCTTCATAGACAGACAGCTGGATATTACAGACTCTGCTCCGTCCTCCTCTTCCTCCTCTTTCTTCATCTTCTGGAGTCTGAGAGGTAAACCAGTAACACTGGAGACACACACACATACACAGTATAATAAACCTTCAATGTTGAGATTCAATGTTCCTCTCTCTCCTCTCTACTCCTACTGGTCAGTTGATGTTCTCCCACTTTGAGTCTGGTTCTGAGGTTTCTTTCTGTTAAAATTGAGTTTTTTTCAAGTGCTGCTCATGTGGGAATGTTGGGTCTCCTTAGAGACTCAAGAACCTTATGAACCTACTAGAACACTGTGCTCCCAGCTCATAGAACCTCATGAACCTACTAGAACACTGTGCTCCCAGCTCATAGAACCTTATGAACCTACTAGAACACTGCGCTCCCAGCTCATAGAACTTTATGAACCTACTAGAACACTGTGCTCCCAGCTCATAGAACCTTATGAACTTAGAACACTGCGCTCCCAGCTCATAGAACCTTATGAACCTACTAGAACACTGTGCTCCCAGCTCATAGAACCTTATGAACCTACTAGAACACTGCGCTCCCAGCTCATAGAACCTTATAAACCTACTAGAACACTGTGCTCCCAGCTCATAGAACCTTATGAACCTACTAGAACACTGTGCTCCCAGCTCATAGAACCTTATGAACCTACTAGAACACTGTGCTCCCAGCTCATAGAACCTTATGAACCTACTAGAACACTGCGCTCCCAGCTCATAGAACCTTATGAACCTACTAGAACACTGCGCTCCCAGCTCATAGAACCTTATGAACCTACTAGAACACTGTGCTCCCAGCTCACAGAACCTTATGAACCTACTAGAACACTGCACTCCCAGCATGCAGGTCTACTTGTGGTTCCTAGTATCTCTAAAAGTAGAACAGGAGGCAGAGCCTTCAGTTCTCAGGTTCCTCTCCTGTGGAACCATCTCCCAGATTGGTTCCGGGGGGCAGAACCCTCTCTACGTTTAAGAGTCGGCTTCAAACGTTCCTTTGTGATAAAGCTTATAGTTCGGGCCGTTTCCAGCTCCTAGTTTATGCTGCTATAGGCTTAGATTGCCGGGGGACTCCCATGATGCACTGGGCTCCTCTCTCCTCCTCCCTCTCTCTCTCTATCCATCCATCTATATCCATTAACATTCATGTTCTATTAATGCATCAATAAGCTAAACTTCTTCCCCGGAGTTGTCTGTGCTTTCTGGTCTCACAGGTAATCTGGGCCTGGAGACGTCCGGATGACAGATTCCAGTCTCGGACCTTCAATGTGCTTCTCTGTCTTCTCCTTCCTCTCTCTCCTCTCCTTCCTCTCTCTCTCCTCTCCTTCCTCTCTCTCTCCTCTCCTTCCTCTCTCCTTCCTCTCTCTCCTTCCTCTCTCTCTCCTCTCCTTCCTCTCTCTCCTCTCCTTCCTCTCCTCCTTCCTCTCCTTCCTCTCTCTCCTCTCTACTCCAACCGGTCGAGGCAGATGTTCTCCCACTCTGAGTCTGGTTCTGAGGGTTCTTCCTGTTAAAAGATGTTCTCCCACTCTGAGTCTGGTTCTGAGGGTTCTTCCTGTTAAAAGATGTTCTCCCACTCTGAGTCTGGTTCTGAGGGTTCTACCTGTTAAAAGATGTTCTCCCACTCTGAGTCTGGTTCTGAGGGTTCTTCCTGTTAAAGGGAGTTTTTTCTCTCCACTGTCACCAAGTGCTGCTCATGTGGGAATGTTGGGTCTCTTTAAATGAAACCTGAAGAGTTCGGGTTAGACCTGCTCTATGTGGAAAGAGCCTTCACATGACTCTGTTGTGATTTGGTGCTTTATAAATAAAGATTGATTGATTGATTGAGAACAGCAATCAAACATCTTTCACTTAATGAAAAGATAAAAATAAAGAAATAATGCAGTCACTGCTCAAAGACCAAAAGGATCAGTGACTGAATTATAAAAAGTTTTATAAAATAAATATTGTTGTAATGTAGATTATCAAATGATATTAAACTGAATCATCTTCAGGTCAGTTTACAGTAGAAACAGTCTCTTACTTTGTGTCTGAGGGTCCAGGTTCATTACTGAAGCCTGGAGGATAACCTTTAGACCAGTCACTCTTCATAGACAGACAGCTGGATATTACAGACTCTGCTCCTTCCTCCTCTTCCTCCTCTTTCTTCATCTTCTGGAGTCTGAGAGGTAAACCAGTAACACTGGAGACACACACACATACACAGTATAATAAACCCAGTCCTGCCTCTCAACTTAGTAGCTTCTTATTAGTTTACATGACTTTAACTACAACCATGTGTGTTTTCTAGTCATCACAAAGAGAAACTTTGACTCTGGTTTAAATCCAACAAACAGACTTCAGATAAACATGTGTGTGCTTCTTAACTGTGACTTCTCTCTATTTAGAGCTCAGCAGTGAGTCACGTGACATCGCTGTGAGGACGCACAAACCAGGAAAACAACAACAGGAAACAACGTTTAACACCTCAAACTCTGTCATTTCACATTTAATCAACTAAACAATGAATGTGATCAATAATCATCAGATTGATCAATAATGACAGTAATCATTATTTACAGTCCTGATATTAACACTCACCTGCCTCACACTGTTTTCCTGCTTCTGCTCTGATGACTGTGAAATGGCGTCTGACTGAATACTTTCACCTGTTGCTACCTGTCTGCTCCTCCCTTCTTCTTTACAAGGTGTGTGTGTGTGTGTGTGTGTGTTAGATAAATAATTGCAGGTCAGCAGGAAATAACATACTGCAAACTACATCACTATAATACTGCAGTACTTTTACTGTAATACTGCATACTACATCACTATAATACTGCAGTACTTTTACTATAATACTGCATACTACATCACTCATAATACTGCAGTACTGTTACTGTAATACTGCATACTACATCACTATAATACTGCAGTACTTTTACTGTAATACTGCATACTACATCACTATAATACTGCAGTACTTTTACTGTAATACTGCATACTACATCACTATAATACTGCAGTACTTTTACTGTAATACTGCATACTACATCACTATAATGCTGCAGTACTTTTACTGTAATACTGCATACTACATCACTATAATACTGCAGTACTTTTACTGTAATACTGCATACTACATCACTATAATACTGCAGTACTTTTACTGTAATACTGCATACTACATCACTATAATACTGCAGTACTTTTACTGTAATACTGCATACTACATCACTATAATACTGCAGTACTTATACTGTAATGAAGTATGTGCACATGACTGAATGAATACTTTTACTGCAGTAAAGTATCTGAGTACTTCCTCCTCTGCTGATGAATCTCTATTAAACTGATGTGATGTCGCCCTCTGCTGGAGGAAATTAAACACTGCAGGACAAAAACGTTTCACAGATCAAATTCATGAAATAAAGAAATAATTTCCTCTGAATCTGATTTGTTTCAAAAACTCAACATCCTGCTTATAAATATAATAAATATGAGTAATATTGAGCAGATGGTGCATTTAAAGACATCTAAGAACATTCAGATTTTCATGAACGCACCATCAGACTTTCAGCTCTGAATGAACAGAATTAAATCATTGAGTGTTTGATTCATTTAAATTGTATTAAAACAGTCATGATGTGATGAAGACACTCAAATGTATGTGTGAGTGAATAACAGCAAACATCTGTCTGCAGTAAAAAGTGGAAGCTGCAGCAGAAGTTAATCACAGCTTTAAACTGAATTACAATGTTGAGAAAAACCTTCATTCACATTTCATCTGGTTCACTTTGGAGTGAATTCAGTAACCATGGCGACAATCTGATTTCTCACAAACAGTTTAAATGTTTGTGTTCTCATCTGCAATATTATTAATATTCACTTTAAGTTAGATGACCTCATATGTTCCATATATGATCCCATAATATATGATTGACAGTTTATGTTTGTTGTCATACATCCTGGCTGGGTCCCAAACCTCTCCTTTATTCACTCATTCACTGCTCCCTGAATAATAAACACTAAATAATTCACTCATTCACTGCTCCCTGAATAATAAATACTAAATAATTCACTCATTCACTGCTCCCTGAATAATAAACACTAAATAATTCACTCATTCACTGCTCCCTGAATAATAAACACTAAATAATTCACTCATTCACTGCTCCCTGAATAATAAACACTAAATAATTCACTCATTCACTGCTCCCTGAATAATTAACACTAAATAATTCACTCATTCACTGCTCCCTGAATAATTAACACTAACTAATTCACTCATTCACTGCTCCCTGAATAATAAACATTAAATAATTCACTCAGCAGCAAATCAAGATTTCTGACTCTAACTAATCTTCATCATTTTGTGTCGTCATCATCAGCTGTAGAGTCATGTGACGGTAGTTTTCACGTCTTTAAAATGTGGACTCTACTTTTTTGGTTCCATGGTGGAATATTTGAGGACAAAATACTCACCAGACACTTTATACGGTTCACCTTGCTGGTACCGGGTTGGACCCCCTTTCATTGTTGGTGGCAGAGATTCAACAAGGTGCTGAAACATTCCTCACACATTTTGGTTCATATTAACATGATGACATCACACAGCTGCTGCAGAGCCATGATGACAATCTCCTGTTCCACCTCATCCCAAAGCTGCTCTGTTAGACTGAGATCTTTGAGTCCAGTGAACTCATCGTCATGTTCCAGAAACCGGTCTGAGAGGGTCTGAGCTTTGGGACATGGAGCGTTAGAAGATGGTCCACTGTGGTCTTAAAGGGACGGACATGGTCAGCAGCAGCACTCAGGTGGGCTGTGGTCTTTAAATGATGCTCAGGTGGTACTAAAGGGTCCAAAATGTGCCAGGAACCCCCCCACACACACCATGACCCCCCCAGCAGCAGCCTGACCCGCTGATACCAGGCAGGATGGATCCATGCTTCATGTTCTGACCCGACCGTCTGAATGTGGCAGCAGAGACTCATCAGACCCGCCGACGTTCTTCCAGTCTTCTATCGTCCAGTTTTGGTGATCTTCAGTTTCCTGTTCTGAGCTGAGAGGAACCCGGTCTGGTCTCCTGCTGCTGGATCCCGTCTGCTTCAAGCGTCCACGTGTTGAGCCTTCAGAGACGGTCTTCTGCAGACCTCGGTTGTAATGAGGAGTTATTTGAGGGGCTGTTTCCTTTCTATCATCTCCAACCAGTCTGACCTCTGACCTCTGGCATCAACAAGGCATTTTCCTCTTTTTGGGAGCATCCTCTGTAAACCCTGAGATGGTTCTAGATCACGTTCACAGTCTCTTAAACCAACGTTCTTCTTGGTTCTGATGCTCAGTTTGAACTTCAGCAGCTCGTCTTCACCACGTCTACATGAATAAATGAGCTGAGTTGCTGCCGTGTGATTGGCTGGTTAGATATTTGAGTGAAGGAGCAGTTGAACAGGTGTACCTAATAAAGCAGGTGATGAGTGTTTAGTGGAGATTTTTACACAGTCATTCAACACTCACATAAAATGGTGGAAGGTAAATGTAGAGCACTGTGTAGTAAATACAGAGTGATTTCAGACACAGCTCCTGTTCTCTTGTGATGTAATATCCTATGGGAGTATTGTCACTGTGTACTTTATACTACACTTTATGTTACTGCGTTGTTTTTTACACATGAAGAAGAGTAAAGTGTCGTTCCTGATGTGTTTACAGCGCTGTGATGAAGAACCAGACGTAAACTCTGGGAGTCTTCAGCAGTCTGGATTAAATTAAC
This sequence comes from Scomber japonicus, assembly GCF_027409825.1. Classification (NCBI taxonomy): domain Eukaryota; kingdom Metazoa; phylum Chordata; class Actinopteri; order Scombriformes; family Scombridae; genus Scomber; species Scomber japonicus. The sequence goes on along the minus strand of NC_070586.1, from coordinate 1,841,247 downwards.
CGGCTCTGTTTGGGATTAACTCAGGTTTACTGGAGTCACTTTTAAACCGGATAAATCACCACGGCAACTGATGCTGAACAGTCAACCTGCTCCAGACCACCGACCAATCAGATCACTGGAAAATAAAGAGTCATCATTCCTACAGGATCCCGACATGGACAAAAGTCCTGAGTTTACAATAAAGTGACGAGTAAAAGAGATAAATATGTTTTTATAGATCAGTAGAAACATTTTACTGTTTAAAGTTTCAGTCCAAATAACACGAGACACCTGAGTGATGATAATTAATGATGAATAAAAACCAAAGATTATCCAGACTCTACTAGTACTTTACTGTAGTACAGTTAGAGGTACTAGTACTATACTGTAGTACAGTTAGAGGTACTAGTACTTTACTGTAGTACAGTTAGAGGTACTAGTACTTTACTGTAGTACAGTTTGAGGTACTAGTACGTTACTGTAGTACAGTTAGAGGTACTAGTACTTTACTGTAGTACAGGTTGAGGTACTTGTACTTTACTGTAGTACAGTTAGAGGTACTAATACTTTACTGTAGTACAGTTTGAGGTACTTGTACTTTACTGCAGTATAGTCTGAAGTACTTGTACTTTACTGTAGTACAGTCTGAGGTACTTGTACTTTACTGTAGTACAGTTTGAGGTACTTGTACTTTACTGTAGTACAGTTTGAGGTACTTGTACTTTACCGAAGTACAGTTTGAGGTACTTGTACTTTACTGTAGTACATTTAGAGGTACTAGTACTTTACTGTAGTACAGTTAGAGGTACTAGTACTTTACTGTAGTACAGTTTGAGGTACTACTACTTTACCGTAGCACAGTTTGAGGTACTTGTACTTCACTGTGGTACAGTTTGAGGTACTAGTACTTTACTGTAGTAGTTTGAGGTACTTGTACTTTACTGTAGTACAGTTAGAGGTACTAGTACTTTACTGTAGTACAGTTTGAGGTACCTGCGCTTTACTGCAGTACAGTTTGAAGTACTTGTACTTTACTCTAATACAATTAGAGGTACTTGTACTCTACTGTAGTACAGTTTGAGGTACTTGTACTCTACTGTAGTACAGTTTGAGGTACTTGTACTCTACTGTAGTACAGTTTGAGGTACTTGTACTTTACTGTAGTACAGTTTGAGGTACTTGTACTTTACTGTAGTATTTCCATGCAATGCTACTTTCTACTCCACTACATTTATTTAACAGCTTTAGTTACTTTTCAGATGCAGATTTGACACAATGGATAATATAACAAGCTTTTAAAATCCAACACATAGTTAAAGATGAAACCAGTCAGCAGTGTGTAGTCGGCTCACATTTCAGATGTCTATGAGTTGTTAACAGCTCCACCAAATACTGATTCTTCCCTCTAAACTTCTCACATGCTTTCATTTCAATAAATGTTCAAATGATCCAATATTTCAGCAACAATCAAAGCTCTGCTGTTACATCTACCAGTAATAGTTCACTTACCAAATATTACTGTAAAGTCTTTATGAACTAAAACACATTGTTTGTAACCAGCTTCCAAAATATACTTAACCAGTAACTTTAACACCATTTAAGCTTATTTTCTGTTTAACTGCACAAATAAAACACTTTACTAAATATAAAGTGTGATATTGTGTGATATCAATGATGAGAGGCAGAGACTTTACCTTCAGTAGAGTTGTGTTTATTGCTGAAACTATCAGGGACACATGATAACATGGACAGGTTGTGTCTCTCATAGCTGAGCTCTACATACTCTGCATGCTGCTCTTCATCATTCCCTCATACCAATACCACTGGAGCCCTCTGCTGGTCCTGACCTGCAATCACATGCACACACTTCATAACACAAGAACACATTATAGAAACACATTTGGTCATTTACATTATAAAGAATATTAAATCACATTAACATAGTTCATTAATCTGAATGAGCAGCTACTAACTGTTTAATCACGGGAGCTAGCTATACTCTACGAAGCTCCATTTCAATTCAAAACGTTTCTAACAGTTTTCTACCTTAAACTCGGTCTGAAACACATCAGAGAGATTTAAAATGTCTTTAGTGATAAGTTGTGACACGTTGACACACATGACTAACCTGTTTTATAGAAGAAAAGCAGAGACAGGAGACGTTAGTGTTCATTCAGCAGGCTGTTCTCTGTCTGAGGAGACGAACTAGCTTGTTTTGGTGGATCCTCCCCCTGCTGGCGGAACAGAAGAACTACACTCTACAACATAAAGATTAAACCCATAATAACAAGAATATATGTTCATCTGGCTTTATTCACAAAAACACATTAAATAACATTTCCAACCTGACAATATTGACCATTTGTAGCTCTCACAACAACAACCACAAATACACTGAATTTCAATGTGATGGATTTTATCAAAAGTTATATTGTTTAGAATATTGAAATATGAAAGACTTAAATTGGACTAAAAACTCAACTAACAAACATACAGCAAGAACCCCCCCCCCAGTAAAAACCAACTGAAGGTTCAAATGTAAGATAAGTGGTAGATTAGTGGATAAAAATGAGTTAGAAAAGGTGATTTAAAGGAAGATAAAGACTTATCAAACAGGTTGATCCAGAGCCCTGACAGCAAAAACTAACAGAGGAAGTATACTCTACAAAATAAAGCTTAAAACCATGATAATATTTATAAAACTGGCATTTTTCACCAAAAAAACAAAAACAAACAAAAATAGACATAAGCACTTGGTGACAGTGGTGAGGAACTGGGTTCTAGGTGGGTTGACCGTACAGCAAAGACCAGGCTCCATATTTATCTGTGCTGATAATCAGCACTAATTCATTTCCCTCCACTCAGTGTGAAGTTAGAGAAAAACTAATGGAGGCTTTATTTATTGAATGATTGATGTGTTTAAACTGCTGATGGCACAGATAGATTTCAAAGAGCTGTAAGGACACATAAGTCAATAGGAGGTTCAGCTGGAGATGAGTTGGACAAGGATGTGATTGGATAGGGCTGGATCACATGATCTCACCTACAAGTTTAAATGATATAGTTCTTGTTAAAGACAGCTGATTGGCTGAGCAGTGTTTACTTACAGCTTAATGTAAATAATTTGTTAAATATCATAATGGGATATAAACTGTTCATTTTAAAATGATATTTCTGAAAATAAAAGCTGGATACCTTTAATATTTACACACATAGTTTAGTTCCATAACTTTGGTAAGATACCTGCCTGGTTACCTGTCTATACACATAATATACCAAATGACCACTGTTTCATATTTCCAGCTGAGACTGTGAGAAAACTACAACACGTCATCATTATTTCTACTCTGCTGCTCTGACTGTGGTAAAACAGCCACGTCTCACTCTCTCCCAGCAGTAATCCTTCTCCTGCTGAAAGTCACAGTCAATTCTCTTCTGCTTCATTCATTAGTTTTAGTCCTCGTTAACTCTCAGTGTGATTCTGAGACGCTTGATAAATATGAGCCCAGGCTCACAGTCTGACTTATAACACCTGTTTTTATCTTCAGCTAAATCCAGAGATAACTGTTCAGTTTGGAGTCAGTTAAGAGACTTAAGTGAAGACCACAAAATCCAGATCCAGACTCCAGATGGATCATCACGATCCAGCTGATCCTCTCTCAACACTCCTGGATGTCCACTCTCACTCTGACAGAGATCACCACCCCATCCATCTGATGAGAGAAGAAGAAAGAACAGAGAAGATAAATGGGTGTTTAGTGAGACTCACTTGATCAGCTGTCAGTCAGTAATGCAGCACATCCAGTATAAAGAGCAGCAGGGACTTCAGTCCTGTTCAGACCAGAAGTGGAACAGCTGTGCAAGCGTAGCTCGCTTCGTTTCAGCTCTCATGTTAACGTGTTTGAGTGAACACACTGAGCTCCAAGCTCACACACCTGCACACACTTTTACTATCAAGTGTGTTTCCTTTGCAGATTTCACTCAAGTACACAGAGGAAATAAAGTGCTGAGAGTCATGAACACATCATTACTGCAGAAACAGAGACATTCACTCATCAGTTTACTCTCTACTCACTCCAGAGTCTGCAGTCTGCAATCTGGACTCTGCTGAAGATCAATCAGCTGCTTCACGTCTGATTCCTTCAGGTAGTTTCCTCTCAGATCCAGCTCTGTCAGATGGGAGGGGTTGTACTTCAGAGCTGAGGCCAGATAATCACAGCTGATCTCTGACAAACTGCAGTTCCTGAATCTGAATAAAGAACAAATGAAGTCAGTTTAGAAACAAAGTTCATGTCATGTTTTATAATTTCTTCAGAGCTGAAGAAGATTTATATGAAGAAGTTTAGAAAATGTAAACTCCAAACAGCTGAACCCAATTACAAACAATGAAAAAGAGATTTTAACATTCAGATGTGTGTGTGTTTGTGTATAATGTGTGTTTGTGTGTGTGTGTTCGTAGAAAAATAAAATGAAGTTCATGGATGTAAGTTATGTATGAACATAAATTAGGTTCAGATGTTAAACATTAAGATCAACAATAGTAACAGACAGTCAGTGAACTCACATCAGAGTCTCCAGTTTGCAGTCTGGACTCTCCACAAAACCACACAGCTGCTTCACTCCTGAATCCTTCAGGTTGTTTCCTCTCAGATCCAGCTTTCTCAGATGGGAGGGGTTGTCCTTCAGAGCTGAGGCCAGATAATCACAGCTGATCTCTGACAACCTGCAGTCCCTCAATCTGAATAAAGAATAAATGAAGTCAGTTTAGAAACAAAGTTCATGTTTGAAATGATGAAATGTTTCATAATCTCTTCAGAGCTGAAGAAGATTTAAATGTGGAAGTTTAGAAAATGTAAACTCCAAACAGCTGTGTGTGTATAATGTGTGTGTGTCTGTATAATGTATTTATGAGTGTGTTTGTTACAGTGTATGTGTCTGTGTGTGCGCAGAAAAAGAAAATTAACTTCACAGATGAAATTAGGTTCAGATGTTAAACATTAAGATCAACAATAGTAACAGACAGTCAGTGAACTGACCCCAGAGTCTCCAGTTTGCAGTCTGGACTCTCCACAAAACCACAAAGCAGCTTCACTCCTGAATCCTTCAGGTTGTTTCCTCCCAGATTCAGCTCTCTCAGATGGGAGGGGTTGTCCTTCAGAGCTGAGGCCAGATAATCACAGCTGATTTCTGACAAACTGCAGCGATACAATCTGAATAAAGAATAAATGAAGTTTGTTTAGAAATGAAGTTCATGTTTGAAATGATGAAATGTTTCATAATCTGTTCAGAGCTGAAGAAGATTTAAATGTAGAAGTTTAGAAAATGTAAACTCAGAACAGCTGAACTCAACAGGATGCAGGTTAAAAACTGTCAAATACAAACAGTGAAAAAGAGATTTTAACATTCAGACACATATTCATGTCAACACTGAGTCATAAAATGCTGCTGAACTCAGTCACGTCTGTATTTAGAGGATCAATATGAAATCAGACATGTTGGAATAAAAACCTTCATTATTCATAACATGAGCTCTTCTTCCTGTATTTGGTAGTTAAGTAGGTATGTGTAATTAAAACATGTTATTGGTGGCAGTAATCATTCCTCCTGTCCATACTGACTGTGAAGTGGTCTCTTCCTTACACAGCTACACTGCATGTGCTAATATGAGGCTTTGACAGTCTAGTACACAAGTTCAACTTTTATTTGTCATTCCAACCATATCCATATAAAAATACACATACAGTAGAATTAAACTGTGTTTCTCAGGATCAGGCATCAAAGACCAAAAGGAGCTGCTGCGTCTGTGTGTCACCATGACACGACTTGATTTGTGTGAATCAAAGTAACATTTAATAATTAATAATAATTATTAATAATTATTAATAATTATATATATATATATATATATATATATATATATATATATATATATATATATATATATATATATATATATATTATAAACCTTCATCTACACGTTTCAAACACAAGTTTACAAAGTGCTGTAAAGGCATGAAAACTGTTTACAAGTTGTTACTAATAGAATAAATATTGTTCAATTCAGAAACAGATCAAAATGATTCAGATCTTATTTTAAAGCCTGCTGAGTAAAATCAGGTATTACCTGTATGTCTGATTATATATCATGTAATAATAACTTTACTGCATTCACTAATAACTGTAAAATACTGATATATGTTGTGATAAAATGCTGCTGTAATAAAACCTCAACCACAATCTCTAAAGTCCTTCTAAATTCCCTCTTTGAGTTTGGATCCCTCCACTGCAGCTCAGCAAGGAAACACTGAAGAAACACAAACATACTTACTTGATATGTGGAACTCAGACTAGTGAAGCCTCATATTAGTTTACACTCTGGAAGTCATTTTTACTCACAACAAGACTCTGGATTTTAAATTCCTGAAAACATTTACATTCTACACATTTGTGTTCAGCAAATCCTGAAAATTATGAACCAAACATTTGAAACTTCTATGAAGGATTTGAATTTAATAAAAATAAATAAATCTACCAAAGCTACATTCAGTGAACTCACCTCAGAGTCTTCAGTCTACAGTTTGGACTCTCCAGTCCAGCAGATAGATGCTTCACTCCTGGATCATACAGATAGTTTCCACTCAGGACCAGATGTGTCAGATGAGGGTTGGACTTCAGAGCTGAGGCCAAAACTTCACAGTGAGTCTCTGAGAGTCCACAGTCCCAAAGGCTGTAATGACACAAATATTTCAACATATGTTATCATGAAAAAGAACACTTGATCTGAACATTTGATCTTCACATCAGTGGTTCAGATCATCTTTTTGAATATTTTAAATCTTTGTTTTCTGACGCATTTTATTCCTTTAATGGACAGTTGAGAGATAAACAGGAAACAAGAGGAGAGAGTGTTTGGGGGGGGTGCAGTTTGATGGTTGGTGGTCCGAGGGTTAGTCTCAAACAAACCATAGCACCACTTCATACCATAGCAAAAACATAAAAAATAAGAAAGGAAAACCAATCTAAAAACAACACAACACACTATAATGTTCCCTGGTTTGCCCCAGTATGATATCTCAGCCCCACAGAGAGAGGAAAATATATATATAATTAGATATGATAAAATGCCTATTTCACTCACATCACCTAAAGTTACCAACAGTTAAAGCAGAGTTATCAATAAGGTAAACTGCTTAAAAAGAGACACCACCTATATTTTAGTTATTGTGTCTTTAGTCCTCATTTCACTGTAATCTGTTAGTTGTTGCAATACCTAAACCTGATAATAGATGGTACATTAAGCACTATACACTGCTGTGATTAATTATAACTTATTTAACTTCTTATCATAATAATGAAATGTACCTCAAATCAACTGTAATAGTCAAGATTACCTCCATCATTCCTTTCCTGCATTTATGCATTTTAATTTTCTACACTTCATAGTTATGTCTTTTATAAAGTGTTGACTAACCAGCTTGCTGACCCCGAACCGTGGTAGAGGGCCTCTGGTTTAATTGTAGAACACACAATAACGAAAACCGGGACTTCTTCGTTGAGCGGGAGGACCGCATTTATTTCCAACTTTGCAGAGTTACGGTCGCTACACAGTACAATGCTGAACTGACCGTGGCTGCTTTATAATAACAAAACAGAAAACTCTTCTTAATAACGTGACTGCACACTTCTCTCTGTAGCTTGCTACCTGCACTTCCCCGTCGCACACACCGCACATCTCTTACGTCACAAGTGCAAACACACACACGGCTCCACATACACATCAGGCTGTGCCTGTAACACAAGTCTTTTTAACCGTTTACAATATTAATAACAGGAATGCAGCTACTACCTGATCTTTAGAATGTCCTGTTGGAGCTGCTGGATGCAAACACTGTTATGGACTGAATCTATGTTCCTCTTGAGGAGCTTGGCATAAAGGACGTCCACATGTGGCCAGATGTGGCCAGCTGCAGAAAGAGCTCAGCAATGCTAAGCCTGCTAAAAACAACTTATAGCTCCATGCTATTGTCTTAATGGCTGCAGCTACTTTAGTGTTTGCATTTTTCAGAGAGATGTTTTAGGTCTCGTTCCCCTGTCGTTGTCCACAGCGTTTCAGTGCTGACACTTTAAATGAGCAAACAGATAAAGCAATAAAAGAATAACTCACACTGCATCCAGCTAGCCAACTCCATTTATCATAACAGGAGCGGGAGAAGCTCTGGGTCTCAGCTCCGGGTCTCAGCTCATCCTCCATCACCTGCTGCTGCTGAAGCCAGTCCGGTCTAAACTGCTTTACCCTCTTATTGTCTTCTAGTTAAAGTCTTGTGAAATTATGTTTTTGTATAGAAATGACCAAATAATCTTTCATTTCCGCGGCTCCACTTTATCGTCATCTCCTGAAACTACAGTTGATTGGAGGGCGTGAATGACAGCCAGAACTGTCCAATCCCATTAGATTAAAAGACTTAAAACATCAACAGTTGTCCCCCGAATAGTTTGTAGCCTTGTCCTCTCTCTGGGGCTCATGTGCTCCCCCTCCTCCCCTCCCTCCCTTCCACTGCTGTGGGCGGTCCCCTGCTCCTCTCCAGCTACATCTACCTGCACAGCCTGCGCCTCCTCCGCTCCCTCCGGTGTGTGATAGTGAGCTTCCCCTGGTGCTGGGCCCATCTTCAGCAGCAGCTGGTTTAAAAAATCCAGTGAGCTTTGGGATGCTCTTTAGTCATTATTTTTCGCGTAACTTTTCTTAATACGTTTTTTTCTTTTCTGGGCACCAATCTCAAACGTCCTCCCCGACATTTTCCACTTAATGTCACTCAATCATAGAGGGACACACCCCAAAACTAACTATAGACATTCTGATAGGTAAGCCCAAGGGCCATTGGCTATGGGGCCACGTGGGCCACCCCTATTTTGGATCAATCAGCAGCCACGTAACGTGCGATTAGAGTGATTGACAGAAAACCTGACAAGTTACAAAACAATATGATCTTTTCAGCTCATCATGACCCTGAACTTGGGAGACTCCTGGGCTTCAGCCCAGGTAAGCCCATGCATTAAAGCGGCCTTGTCCATAATGTGCACAGTGTGTGTGTGTGTGTGTGTGATCCCATGTCTGTCTCCACTAAGTTAACATGAGGACATCTTGATTAGAAAACCACTTTTACTGTCCACTATGTTTAATGTGACTGCAGGATATTTAGACTCAGTTCAGCTCAGTGAACAGTTCCAGTTGAGAAAGATCATCTCTCTTTGCTACCTGCTGCTGTCAGGTTCACATCCATAAGCAGCTACATTTACTGACTGTTCACAAACACTAATGAAACTAATGACCTGACAATATTACACCTGTACATCATTAAATATCAATGTATTCAATATTTAGACGTTCAGTTGTCGACTTTCTTTTCTGAGAATCTGAAAAACTGATTCAGCACAAACACAATGAACAAACCAATAAGGTTGAATTATTTTAGCATGATGTCATCAGAAAGATGTTATCAGGGTATCAGCATTAAAATATAACACTGAGCTTTAATGTGTATCAGATCTCTTTAAACAGGCTGAATTCTGCCGTTCTGCTCTTATATATTGATCAGACCTCTGTGCATTTCCTGCTACTACTCTTCTCTACACCAACAAGAGAGAAAACAGCTGAGAGTTTCTTTCTGTGAGCAACAGAATATCAGAAAGACTTCAGAACAACACCATGTAACACCACTTCCCTCTTTACAATAAAAAGATGAAGTGATGAGAAATAAAAGGCTCCATTGCTCGGTTCAACACACTCAGGGGTTTAGTCTCTATGACCAGTAGTTTACGGAGGCTAATGTTGGTTAACGTTAGCTAACTTTACATATTGTTGTATAACTGACATTACTGAATCTGTTTGATGATTTGATGACTATTCTCTACATGTGATACTAAACCACTGTCACAGCAACACACTCTACTTTAAATAACATTTAATAATTCATAATAATAATAATTATTATAATCCTTCATCAACATGTTTCAAACACAAGTTTACAAAGTGCTGTAAAGGCATGAAAACTGTTTACAAGTTGTTACTAATAGAATAAATATTGTTCAATTCAGAAACAGATCAAAATGATTCAGATCTTATTTTAAAGCCGGCTGAGTAAAATCAGGTATTACCTGTATGTCTGATTATATATCATGTAATAATATCTTTACTGCTTTCACTGATAACTGTAAAATACTGATATGTGTTGTGATAAAAATGCTGCTGTAATAAAACCTCAACCACAACCTCTAAAGTCCTTCTAAATTCCCTCTTTGAGTTTGGATCCCTCCACTGCAGCTCAGCAAGGAAACACTGAAGAAACACAAACATACTTACTTGATATGTGGAACTCAGACTGCTGAAGACTCATATTAGTTTACACTCTGGAAGTCATTTTTACTCACAACAAGACTGTGGATTTTAAATTCCTGAAACATTTACATTTTACACATTTGTGTTCAGAAAACCTGGAAATTATGAACCAAACATTTGAAACTTCACAGAAGGATTCAAATTCAATAAAAAGAAATAAATCTACCAAAGCAACAGTCAGTGAACTCACCTCAGAGTCTTCAGTCTACAGTTTGGACTCTCCAGTCCAGCAGACAGACGCTTCACTGATGAATCAGACAGACTGTTGTTACTCAGGTCCAGATGTGTCAGATGAGGGTTGGACTTCAGAGCTGAGGCCAAAACTTCACAGTGAGTCTCTGAGAGTTCACAGCCAGAAAGTCTGTAATGACACATATATAACAACATATGTTATCATGAAAGAGGATACTTTATATTTACTTCATGCATTTGATGATCAAACAGTTTGACATTCACTATTTTGATGAACATTTGATCTTCACAACAGAGGTTCAGATCATCTTTTTGAATATTTGAAATCTTTGTTTTCTGAGGCATACAATACAATACAATATACGTTATTGTCTCGCTTAGGGAAACTTGTCTTGGACTCAGCAACTGCGCTTTTCCACTACACAGTTCCAGCACTACTCGGCTCAACACGGTTCCTAACCCTTTACAAAAAGGTTCCTACTCAACGTGGGCGGGGTCGTCATAGCACGGCTCCGCGAAACTTCCGTTTTATACGCGACACAAACACATAACCAATGGAGGACATGGAGGCGATGGTGTACTAGCTGCTGTATGAGGCTTCCTGTCACACACAAAGCAAGAGAAGAGAAACCGTATGGCTGTAACGCTGTTGCCGGTATTTAAAAATGCCGGGTTTGATTCTTGTGTGGAACGGCTCATGACTCTTCCAGCGACAACCCGTCTGACCAATCAGAGGCCGGCAGTCTGTTGACATCACATTTAGTATCGGCTCAGCACCTCAGCAGAGCAGGTACTATGGCAGGCCATTTTAACATTTAAAAGCCAGACTGGATATGAGTTGCAGATATCTGTAATTCAGTTTTGCCTAGTCAAAAAGAACATTTCAGATATCCACAACTATGTTCTTCCTAGGACAAATGACGTCACTTTCCATTCATGTGTATGGGGTTTGTCATTACAGATATCTACAATTCAGTTGGAGATATCCGCTATGTGAATTATGGATATCTATAACTGAATTACGACTAGTACTAATACCAGTTTGAGATATCTACAATTTGATTCTGACTAGTCATAAGATATCTTTAATTCACCTCAATTAAAGATATCTACATGTCCCTTTTCGGATATCTTAAATTAAGTTTTGACTAGGCGAAATGACGTAATAGATATCTGTAACTGGAATTATGACTAGTCAAAATGACGTTGTAGATATCTCAAACCGGAATTAGGAATAGTCATAATTTCATTGTAGATATCTATTATCAAGTTATAGATATCTTGAACTGAATTTTGATTAGAGATATCTGAAATTGAAGATATCTGTAACTTACATTCCGCCTAGTCAGAATGTAATTACAGATATTTTGAATTAGAGTTTTGACTAGGTGAAATGACGTTGCAGATAGCCCCGCCTACCACTTAAGGCGGGAGCGGAAACATTGCACTTGCAGGTTAAAGTTTTCAGTTCAGCCAAACTGCTTTTGAGTTCATTGTTTGTGTCGGGTGATAATAAATGTTCAATTCTTTCGATATTTCTTTCAGAGCTTTCGATAGAACGACGTTCTCTCTCTCCACAAATCCCCTGTTTGAGGGCTCTTTCAATTTCATGGCATTTTCTTGTTGTTTTCTCAATTACAGCCAATGCCATCCTGCTTCTTTCTAAACAGACTTCTTCTTCTTTGGCGTGGAGGGGAAGTGACGTATTTCTGGATATCTAAAATAGAGAAACGTCATGCATGACGTTTGAGATATCTTTAACTTTCATTCTGCCTAGTCAAAACTGAATTACAGATATCTGCAATTGTCATTTAAGATGTGTGACAAGTTGAGTGACGTTTTCAGTGACGTCATTGCAGATATCTTTAATTCAGTTGTGCCTAGGCAAAACTGAGTTACAGATATCTCTATATGTTGTTTCGCCTAGTCACAATTACGTTACAGAATGAAAAATACAACTATGCAAAATGTAATTACAACTAGTCAGAAAGATGTTGTTGATATCTATAATGTTAATTCCGGATAGTCAAACTTTGCTTTTAACTGTTAAATCCGCTTGTCATAAAATACTAAAAAAGTACCAGGTACCAGGTACTATCCCTAGTGGAAACGCAAAAAAAACAGAGTCGAGTCCAGTCAAGCTAGAACTGTGTAGTGGAAAAGCACCAATACATACACTAAAGGGGAAAAAACACATGCTAAAAGATCACCATAATAAATGCACTATAAAATTATTGCACAGTCCATCCATCCATCCATCCATCTTCTTCCGCTTATCCGGGGTCGGGTCGCGGGGGCAGCAGCCTAAGCAGGGAAGCCCAGACTTCCCTCTCCCCAGCCACTTCGTCCAGCTCTTCCCGGGGGATCCCGAGGCGTTCCCAGGCCAGCCGAGAGACATAGTCTCTCCAGCGTGTCCTGGATCTCCTACCGGTGGGACGTGCCCTGAACACCTCACCAGGGAGGCGTTCGGGAGGCATCCTGATTAGATGCCCGAACCACCTCATCTGGCTCCTCTCGACGCGGAGGAGCAGCGGGTCTACTCCGAGCTCCCTCCGGATAACTGAGCTTCTCACCCTATCTCTAAGGGAGAGTCCAGCCACCCTACGGAGGAAGCTCATTTCGGCCGCTTGTACCCGCCATCTTGTTCTTTGGGTCACTACCCAAAGCTCATGACCATAGTTGAGGGTAGGAACCAAGATCGACTGGTAAATCGAGAGCTTTGCCTTTCGGCTCAGCTCTCTCTTCACCACGACGGATCTGTGCAGAGTCCGCATTACTGCAGACGCCGCACCGATCCGCCTGTCGATCTCCCGTTCCATCCTTCCCTCACTGTGAACAAGACCCCGAGGTACTTGAACTCCTCCACTTGAGGCAGAATCTCATCCCCGACCCGAAGAGTGCACTCCACCCTTTTCCGGTTGAGGACCATGGCCTCGGATTTGGAGGTGCTGATTCTCATCCCGGCCGCTTCACACTCGGCTGCGAACCGATCCAGTGAGAGTTGGAGGTCACGGTCTGATGAAGCCAACAGGACCACATCATCTGCAAAAAGCAGTGACCCAATCCTGAGGTCACCAAACCGGACCCCCACACCCTGGCTGCGCCTAGAAATCCTGTCCATAAAAATTATGAACAGGATCGGTGACAAAGGGCAGCCCTGGCGGAGTCCAACCCTCATTGGAAACAAGTCCGACTTATTGCCAGAAATGCGGACCAAGCTCTGACACCGGTCATACAGGGAACGGACGGCCCTTATCAGGGAGTCCGATACCCCGTATTCCCGGAGAACCCCCCCCAGGATTCCCCGAGGGACACGGTCGAATGCCTTCTCCAAGTCCACAAAACACATGTGGACTGGTTGGGCCCCATGCACCCTCGAGGATCCTGCAGAGGGTGTAGAGCTGGTCCACTGTTCCACGGCCTGGACGAAAACCACACTGCTCCTCCTGAATCCGACGTTCGACTATCCGACGGACCCTCCTCTCCAGCGCCCCCGAATAGACCTTACCAGGGAGGCTGAGGAGTGTGATTCACCTGTAATTGGAACAGACCCTCCGGTCCCCCTTCTTAAAAAGAGGGACCACCACCCCAGTCTGCCAATCCAGAGGCACTGCCCCCGATGTACACGCGATGCTGCAGAGTCGTGTCAACCATGACAGCCCCACAGCATCCAGGGCTTTGAGGAACTCGGGGCGGATCTCATCCACCCACGGGGCCCTGCCACCGAGGAGCTTTTTAACCACCTCGGCGACCTCCGCCCCAGAGATAGGAGAGCCCACATCCGAGTCCCCCGGCCCTGCTTCCTTACCGGAAGGCGTGTCGGTGGGATTGAGGAGGTCTTCGAAGTATTCCTTCCACCGATCCACAACGTCCCGAGTCGAGGTCAGCAGCGCACTGCCCCCACCATACACAGTGTTTACGGCGCACTGTTTCCCCCTCCTGAGACGCCGGATGGTGGTCCAGAATCTCTTCGAAGCCGTCCGGAAGTCTTTTTCGATGGCCTCACCAAACTCCTCCCATGTCCGAGTTTTTGCCTCAGCGACCGCCCTAGCTGCGCTTCGCTTGGTCTGCCGGTACCTGTCTGCTGCCTCCGGAGTCCTACAGGCCAAAAAGGACCTATAGGACTCCTTCTTCAGCTTGACGGCATCCCTCACCGCCGGTGTCCACCAGCGGGTTCGGGGATTGCCGCCACAGGCCACAGGCACCGACCACCTTGCGGCCACAGCTCTGGTCAGCCGCCTTAACAATGGAGGCACGGAACATGGCCCACTCGGACTCAATGTCCCCCGCCTCCCCCGGAACATGGTCGAAGCTCTCCCGGAGGTGGGAGTTGAAACTCTCTCTGACAGGAGACTCTGCCAGACGTTCCCAGCAGACCCTCACAATACGTTTGGGCCTGCCAGGTCTGCCCGGCATCCTCCCCCACCATCGGAGCCAACTCACCACAGTCTTCAACCTTAAGCAGCATTGTTTAGGAATTTGATGGAGGTTGGAACAAATGAATTCTTAAAATGGTTGACTTTGCAGTTAGGGATTCTGTATTGTCTGCCCAAAGGTAGGAGCTCATATTATGGGATGGCTCAGTCACTATCCTCTGGGCTCGCCTAAGAGCAGTTTGTTCATAAACAGACTGCAAGTGTCAAAGACCCCCGCTGCACCCACCTTCCCTGGAACTGTTCGACCGGACCCTGCCACCGCTCCCTCACTGTCCCTCACTAACCTTACCATTAAACCCTGTCTTTGAGTTACCTCTGTGTTTGCTCGTCTCTGTGGTCCGCTCAGGGGTCCTATTATTCTGGTTGTGACAGCATGGTCTGACTTCTTCCTATCAGCTTCATGGCCGTGTGCACCAGACGAGTGAGTTTAGTTTTCAGTTTTGCAGTAAGGTTGTGATACCTGGCTGATATCCCATATCGGACTAAGCTCTCTTGTACCGCCTGGTAAAATAAAAACATGATGCTTTTGTCCACACCATACACTCTCAGTCTGCACAAAACATACAGTCTTTGCTGTAAACAGGAACACAGACTTTCAACATGGACACTCTAGCTAAAGGTCTCATGTAAGTGAACTCCCAAATACTTGTATGAGCTGACCTGCTCAATGGGTGAGTCATGTATGACAACAGGACTATAGTCCCCTACTGATCTCGGGTCTAAGACCATCTCTTTAGTTTTTTTGACATTGAAAATGAGATGGTGAGCATTACACCATTGCACAAAGTTTAACACATTTAAAACAAAGGTTCCCTGGATGGCTATTTGTACATTCATTTGTATAAAGTGTCAAAAGGACCAGGGAGCTGACACAACCCTGCGGGGAACCTGTGCTGATTGATTTGCACTTTGAGAGGGTGTTATTAACTCTTACCTGCTGACTTTGATTGGTTAAAAAGGAAACATGCCACTTGATTAAAAAAGGGTTAACACTCCTCTGCCTCAGTTTTGAGATGAGCAGATGGGGTTGAAGTGTGTTAAAAGCTGAGCTAAAATCAATAAATAAAATCTGTGCATACGCTTTTGAGCATTCCAAGTGCTTGGCAGTAAAGTGGGTGATGCTGTTGATGGCGTCATCAGTACCTCTCCCCTGCCTGTAAGCAAACTGGTATGGGTCAAGTGCCAAATTGACTTCTGCCTTAAGCAAAGACAACATGTATTTCTCAAAACTTTTCATAACAATCGAAGCCAGGGCCACAGGTCTAAAATCATTTTTATCAGCTGAACATGGTTTCTTAGCTAAAGGAACTATGGTGGATTTTATCCAAAGGGCAGGAACAGTGTGTGAATCCACAGCCCGCTGGAAGATGGGGCACCAAACTTGAGTGAGCTCTTCTGCACATACCTTTAAGAGCAGTGCAGAAATGCCATCGGGGCCAGTAGATTTTTTAGTACACACATGTTAAAAGATGGACTGAATCCTATGTGCGTCAATTACAATCCTACGGCTAGCATCAGTTAATAGTTCCCATGACATTATTACATTCCTCAGAAAAGTCATCGTTTTTAAACCTAAGAAAAAAGTCATTCAATTCATTTGCTTTCCCCAGATCATCATCAGTACTGAAGCGCTTCTTAGTGGTGTTCATACTTGTAATGCCTTTTATAGAATCCCACAGCTTTTTTGAATCCATTGACATAAACATCTGCTCTGTAGTGTCCTTGTGATGCAGAACACTCCCAGTTCAGCTGATGCTGTCTTACTGTGCTTGAATGAAACAATCATTCTCATCACTCTGTCTCAGACCTGCAGACTTTTAATCTTTGTTTAGCTTTAATCTTGCAGATGAAGGAGAGAACATGGAGTTACATTGAGGCTTCCATAATGTGCACAGTGTGTGTGTGTGATCTGATCCCATGT
This sequence comes from Scomber japonicus, assembly GCF_027409825.1. Lineage (NCBI taxonomy): Eukaryota > Metazoa > Chordata > Actinopteri > Scombriformes > Scombridae > Scomber > Scomber japonicus. Next base: position 1,824,326 of record NC_070586.1, on the reverse strand, counting down.
CTGTCTCCACTAAGTTAACATGACGACATCTTTATTAGAAAACCACTTTTACTGTCCATTATGTTTAATGTGACTGCAGGATATTTAGACTCGGTTCAGCTCAGTGAACAGTTCCAGTTGAGAAAGATCATCTCTCTTTGCTACCTGCTGCTGTCAGGTTCACATCCATAAGCAGCTACATTTACTGACTGTTCGCAAACACTAATGAAACTAATAATCAAAGATGATTCAGATCTTATTTTAAAGCCCATCATGTGTTTCACCAGGTTTGAATAAATCCTCCAACACACAAAGGAAGAGAAATAGAAGAACAAACTGTCAAATCCAATAATGACTAGACATAAATAGAATAACTGTTCATTAACTTAACAGCTATAAACATCAACATTATTTAAACTCAACATTTAAACAGCTCAAGAACATCTGAGACTAAATATAACTGACATGTTATTTCACATATAAACAAGTAAAGAACTATTTTAACTATAATAAAACATTTATATTATTTATATTTGAAGAACTAAACTACTAATCTACACTGATTTATAATGTTAATCACATCTGGACTTACAGAGCCTTTCTGCAGTTCCTCACAGCTGGGATCAGTCTCCGTCGTCCCTCCTCTGATGTGTTGTACTTCTTCAGGCCCAACTCATCCAGAACCTCCTCTGACATCTGCAGCATGTCGGCCAGAGCTGAGCACTGAATCTCAGAGAGTTCCTTCTCTGATCTGTTCTCTGACTTCAGGAACTCTTGGATCTCCTGATGTACTGAGCGGTCGTTCATCTCCGTCAGACAGTGGAAGATGTTGATGCTTCTGTCAGGAGAGATATGACCACTGTTCATCTCCTTCAGGTTGTTGATGACTCTCTGGATGGTTTTAGGACTGTAGGACTTCTGAACCAGCAGGCCTCCTAAGAGACTCTGGTTGGACTCCAGAGAGAGGCCATGAAGGAAGCGGACAAACAGGTCCAGGTGGCCATTTTCACTTTGGAGAGATTTCTCCATGACTCCCTTCAGGAAGTCATCCAGAGATGAGTACCTGTAGTCTCCTTCCAGGAAGTCATTCAGTACCTTTCTCTTCCAGCTGGTGTAACAGTGGTACATGTAGACTGCAGCCAGAAACTCCTGAACGCTCAGATGAACAAAGCTGTAGACTGTTTTCTGGAAGATCACACTCTCTCTTTTGAAGATCTCTGTACAAACTCCTGATAACACAGAGGCCTCTGTGACATCAAGACCACACTGTTCCAGGTCTTCTTGGTAGAACATGATGTTTCCTTTCTCCAGTTGTTCAAACGCCAGCCTCCCCAGCTTCAGAAGAAGGTTCCTGTCAGCCTCCGTCAGCTCCTGTGGACTCGTCTCATGTCCCTCGTCATACTTGTTCTTCTTCCTCTTTGTCTGAACCAGCAGGAAGTGTGAGTAGAGCTCAGTCAGGGTCTCGGGCAGCTCTCCTCTCTGGTCTGGAGTCAACATGTGGTCCAGAACTGTAGCAGTGATCCAGCAGAAGACTGGGATGTGACACATGATGTGGAGGCTCCTGGATGTCTTGATGTGTGAGATGATTGTGCTGGACTGCTCTTCATCACTGAATCTCCTCCTGAAGTACTCCTCCTTCTGGGCGTCAGTGAAGCCTCGTACTTCTGTTACCCTGTCCACACATGTACGAGGGATCTGATTGGTTGCTGCAGGTCGGGAAGTGATCCAGATGAGAGCTGAGGGAAGCAGTTTCCCCTTGATGAGGTTTGTCAGCAGCACGCTGACTGATGACTTCTGTGTGACATCAGACACAACCTCACTGTTGTTGAAATCCAGTGAAAGTCTGCTTTCATCCAGGCCATCAAAGATGAACAAAACTTTACAGCCAGCGAGCTTCTCTGCTGTGAGCTTCTGTAATGTTGGATAGAAAACATGGATCAGCATGAGCAGACTGTACTGCTCATCTTTGATCAAGTTCAGCGACCTGAACGAGAACAGAATCAGCAGACTGATATCTTGGTTGTTGGAGCGCTGAGCCCAGTCCAGAGTGAACTTCAGCACTGAGAAGGTTTTTCCAACGCCAGCGACACCGTTCATCAGAACCACTCTGATGTGTTTCTGTTGGTCAGGTAAGACTTTAAAGATGTCCTGACACTTGATTGGAGCGTCATGGAGGGTCTTCATCTTGGAAGCTGTTTCAAGCTGCCACACCTCATGTTGGGTATTAACCTCTTCACTCTGTCCCTCTGTGATGTGGACCTCAGTGAAGATGCTGATGAGGAGGATTTCACTTCCTGCTTCATCAGTTCCTTGAGTCACACATTCACATGTGCTGCTCAGACTGATCTGATGTTCATCTAAAACCTCCTGCAGACCACTTTCTGCTGAAAGAGAAGAAAAAAGGTAGAATGAAACAGAAATCAGTGTGACTGTTAATGTTCAGTAGGATAGAGGAGGTAGATTCCTGTCCTGTTTTCAGAGATGATGACATCAGCAGACAGATCTTCAGTCTTACTTTGTACAGTGCTGGTCTGACTGTCTGTCTGCAGTCCAGGTCTGGTTCTTGGTCTTTCTGCACACTGGGGACAGGAGGAGTCTCCTGATGAAGCAGACTGGTCCCAGTATGAGGTGATGCACTGTCTGCAGAACCAGTGTCCACAGCTGGTAGAGACTGGATCCTTCAGGACGTCCTGACACAAAGAACAGCAGGACAGCTGCTCCTCCACAGAAACAGCCCTCCTCTTCCTCTCTCTGTGGACATGAACACATTCTTTATGTCACATGACATTAATGGAGGCCAACCGACAGCTCACAAGCTGCATGCAGCTCTTTCCCCACATAAACTGTCCAGACTGTCAGTATTTACACACTTAAACAGTTTCTGTTCTTCAGCAAAGGCAGAGAAGAAGAAGAAGACTGCAAACTAGTAAACATTGATGTAAACTATGCAGAATTTAAAATAGTTTGATGAAGTTGATTCAACACATTAGTTAGACCACAAGGAGACACACAGTGTGTTTTTGTAAGTAAGTCAATGTGAACATGACTTTAGTCTGTTAACAAGAAAACTCCACAGGCTCCTTTAAGTTACTCTGATCCATTAAAAGTCAGGCAAAATAAGCAGGAGGAAAATGAGCCAAACAGAAAAGTCCACTAGTGAAAAATAACAGACTGCTGCTCTTTGTGTTGTGTTGCTGAACAAAGAGCTCTGCTAAATATCTTCATAATGCATCTTTTCATGAGTGTTTCTCTCTCTCTGTTTCTGCTATAGTCTCTCTCCCTCTGTGTGAGTGTGATACAACAGTTTGACACATTTGACTTTTCCCAAACATTAAACATCAGACTCAGTTTCCTCTGCTGCAGTGGTCAGTCTGCAGTGATAAATCAGCTGCAGCAAGCTGTTTCTATACATTTACATGACCTCCTCCCATATTTAGTGTCTTTGAACAGGAACACGTTAAGACACAGTCTGTATTACATGAGACCAAACATTGTACCTGCTGCTGCAGTCCTTTAGTAAATAAGGACAGACACAGTTTGACTTGTTAGTAAATCCTTAGTAAATATCACCCTGGGTTACCTGCTGCTACTTTACATTTATTGACTGGAAAATCAAACAGCAATAGCAGCCCTGTCTCTGTCTCTGGTTAACATGAACATGAAGATCTGTTGTAGATTACAGCTGAATGGAAGCTACTTCATTATTTCTTTCCTTCATATCTACACTACAACCTTCATGAAAGCGTCTCACTGAATCATCTTCAGCTCAGTTTACAGTAGAAACAGTCTCTTACTTTGTGTCTGAGGGTCCAGGTTCATTACTGAAGGCTGGAGGTTGATCATTAGACCGGTCACTCTTCATAGACAGACAGCTGGATATTACAGACTCTGCTCCGTCCTCCTCTTCCTCCTCTTTCTTCATCTTCTGGAGTCTGAGAGGTAAACCAGTAACACTGGAGACACACACACATACACAGTATAATAAACCCAGTCCCAAACTTAGTAGCTTCTTATTAGTTTACTTGACTTTAACTGCAGGGTCAGAAGACCCTAATGATGAATACAATAAATGGATTTCCGTGTCCCTCGCCTGGACGCGGGTCACCGGGCCCCCCCCCCCCGGAGCCAGGCCTGGGAGTGGGGCTCGGGGGCGAGCACCTGGTGGCCGGGCCTTCGCCCATAGGGCCCGGCCGGGCACAGCCCGAAGAGGGGACATGGGACCCCGCTCCCACAGACTCACCACCAGTGGGTGGGGCCAAAGGGGTCAGGTGCATTGCGAACTGGGCTGCAGCCGAAGGCGGGGACCTTGGTGGTCCGACCCTCGGCTGCAGAAGCTAGCTCTAGGGACGTGGAACGTCAACTCTCTGGTGGGGAAGGAGCCTGAGCTGATGCGCGAGGTTGAGAAGTTCTGGCTAGATATAGTCGGCCTCACCTTGACGCACAGCAAGGGCTCTGGAACCAGTCTCGAGAGGGGTTGGACTCTCATCCACTCTGGAGTTGCCACTGCCGAGAGGCACCGGGCAAGGGTCGCAATACTTATTGCCCCCTGGCTTGGTGCCTGTATGTAGACGAGAGGGTAGCCTCCCTCCGCCTTCGGGTGGGGGGACGGATCCTGACTGTTGTTTGTGCCTATGGGCCAAATAGCAACTCAGAGTATCCATCCTTCTTGGACTCCTTGGAGGGGATGCTGGAAAGCACTCCCCCGTGGGGATTCCATCGTTCTGCTGGGGGACTTCAACACTCACATTGGCAGCGACAGAGAGACCTGGAGGGGTGTGATTGGGAGGAACGGCCCCCCCGATCTGAACCCGAGCGGTGTTCTGTTATTGGACTTCTGTGCTCGTCACAGATTGTCCATGACGAACACCATGTTCAAGCATAAGGGGGTCCATATGTGCACTTGGCACCAGGACACCCTAGGCCGCAGATCGATGATTGACTTTGTAGTCGTGTCGTCGGACTTGCGGCCGCATGTCTTGGACACTCGGGTGAAGAGAGGGGCGGGGCTGTCAACTGATCACCACCTGGTGTTGAGTTGGCTCCGATGGTGGGGGAGGATGCCGGTCAGACCCGGCAGACCCAAACGTATTGTGAGGGTCTGCTGGGAACATCTGGCAGAGTCTCCTGTCAGAGAGAGTTTCAAATCCCACCTGCGGGAGAGCTTTGACCATGTACCGGGGGAGGCAGGGGACATTGAGTCCGAGTTTGCCATGTTCCGTGCCTCCATTGTTAAGGCGGCCGACCGGAGCTGTGGCCGTAAGGTGGTCTGTACCTGCCGTGGCGGCAATCCCCGAACCCGCTGGTGGACACCAGCAGTGAGGGATGCCGTCGGACCAAGCGGAGCGGAGCGCAGCTACGGCGGTCGCTGAGGCAAAAACCCTGACATGGGAGGAGTTCGTCAAGGCCATCGAAAAAGACTTCTGGACGGCTTCGAAGAGATTCTGGACCACCATCCGGCGTCTCAGGAGGGGGAAGCAGTGCACCGTCAACACTGTGTATGGTGGGGACGGTGCGCTGTTGACCTTGACTTGGGACGTTGTGGATCGGTGGAAGGAATACTTCGAAGACCTCCTCAATCCCACCGACACGCCTTCCTGTAAGGAAGCAGGGCCTGGGGAATCGGGTGTGGGCTCTCCTATCTCTGGGGTGGAGGTCGCCGAGGTGGTCAAAAAGCTCCTTGGTGGCAGGGACTCGGGGTGGATGAGATCCGCCCCGAGTTCCTCAAGGCCCTGGATGTTGTGGGGCTGTCATGGTTGACACGACTCTGCAGCATCGCGTGGACATCGGGGGCAGTGTCTCTGGATTGGCAGACTGGGGTGGTGGTCCCTCTTTTTAAGAAGGGGGACCGAAGGGTGTGTTCCAAGAGCTGAGCCGAACGGCGTAGCTCTGGATTTACCAGTCGATCTTGGTTCCTACCCACACCTCTGGTCATGAGCTTTGGGTAGTGACAAGATCGCAGGTACAAGCAGCCGAAATGAGCTTCCTCCGTAGGCTCGGAGTAGATCTGCTGCTCCTCCACGTTGAGAGGAGCCAGATGAGGTGGACCCCGGATAAGCGGAGGAGGACGGTAACGGTAACCACTTTAACTACAACCATGTGTGTTTTGTACAGTGGCTGAGAAAGGTCACCGCACTGCAAACATCACAACGCGGTCTGGGTTACTAGGGACGATTATTGCTGACGGACAGGAGGAGGAAGAAGAAGACTGAAAAAATGAAAAAGTGCAACATTGTTTTTATAAAACTGTTATTAATGTCACTATGTGACTGTACTTTTCAATGTGTTTTAATTATATAGTTAGGTTTTTTCCTTTTTATAATTACTATATCAGGCTTTCATTTACTCTCATAGTTAAATAGAAATGATCCTTGTTCTAGTTTTGGGAGATGACTGATCCCTGTTAACTCTGAGTGGAGCTGGATGGTGACACTCATTGGGTAACTGCTTATGTTTTACTTGTCAAGTTTAAATTAAAAAGAACCTTAAACATTATTTCAAATTCCACAAGACATGAAAATATTTTAAAAAACATATTATAGTGTTTAATATTATAAATGACTAACTACTTAATCATCAATCTTTGGTTTGCTGTCGTCAAACCAGAGGTGATTTTAGACCCTTTTTAGGGGTGCTCAAGTATCCCTAAATATAAATAAATCATTACTATATATTTATTTAACACTTGCAGAGCATTGTATACCATATTCTCATTAGGAGCTGAGCCCTCTAAAGGTCGGACCCCAGAATGGCCCCTGTGTCACACTCAGACTGGCTGTGACATCTGCTGGCTGAACCAAGAAGCCACGCAGCCAGTGTAGATTCTAATGTTTATAATTTTATCTTGATAGTGTGTTCAGTCAGTTTATGATTATTGTGTTTATGTGTATGTGTAGCCTATACATGTCTGTATAAAACCATTTTATATTGTGCCTAAACTTATAGAGTGGCTTTATTCTAATAAAGTTTTATCTCTATGGTCATGAGGGAGGAACATTGTTTTAATTAATAAAGACAGTCAACAAGGTCTCGTCTTTAAAATGTAGATCATTTCATTTCATTACTGGGTAAGCTATCATCTTAAAAATATAATGAAGTCATTAGAGCATAAAAACCCTTTTAGACCCAAATGAGGAGCTGGACTATCATGATTAGCCTGATTACACTATAAACAGCAAACAAACGTTATCGTTTCACAAATGATCACTATTAGCTCGGACATACAGTTAGTGTTTGTTAGTAATGTGTGTTTGATCCATGTGCCTTTCCTTTACACGGTGACAAGTTTTTGAGGCTTAAAAACAGAAAAAAGTGAAACCAGCGGAGTTTTAACTGTAGTCTGAAGCTGTAACCTAGGTGACAGACGGTCAGCCATGTGACGTCACGTACCGATCCTTCTGCTCATACCTGTCTGCTTCAGCGGGCCGACAATGACAGAGGAGGGGGGAGAGAAGTGTAGTCTGAGACAAAATGGTCAGTTTTTGTTTGCTTCTTAGCCAGGTTTTGGTTTTGGTTTTCCATTTGGCGCTACTAGAGAGAGAAGCAGAGGGAAGGTTTTACACAGGCGCGCGGACTTTGTGGTGTTGTGTGCATACAACATTGAAATCCATACACTTTTGCGTGACCGTATGCACGTAGATTTCCCCCCAAAAAACGCTCGTGTTTTTACAGTCTATGGTCTAAACGCGGAATAAAAAGTGAGAAACGCAACGCCACTTTTGCGTTTTCTGTTCAGATCGTTTCCGTGTAAACATCGCCATAGAAACCGGTCTCTAACCCGGACTGGCTTTGTTATTATCTAGTCAAAGAGAAACTTTGACTCTGGTTTAAATCCAACAAACAGACTTCAGATAAACATGTGTGTGCTTCTTAACTGTGACTTCTCTCTATTTAGAGCTCAGCAGTGAGTCACGTGACATCGCTGTGAGGACGCACAAACCAGGAAACAACGTTTAACACCTCAAACTCTGTCATTTCACATTTAATCAACTAAACAATGAATGTGATCAATAATCATCAGATTGATCAATAATGACAGTAATTATTATTTACAGTCCTGATATTAACACTCACCTGCCTCACACTGTTTTCCTGCTTCTGCTCTGATGACTGAAATGGTGTCTGACTGCATTCTTTCACCTTTACTGCCTACCTGTCTGCTCCCCTTCTTCTTTACAAGGTGTGTGTGTGTGTGTGTGTTATATAAATAATTGCAGGTCAGCAGGAAATAACAAAATAATCTCAAAAATACTCTGAACATTACAAATTAACTAACAGCTTACTTTTACTGTAATACTGCATACTACATCACTATAATACTGCAGTACTTTTACTGTAATACTGCATACTACATCACTATAATACTGCAGTACTTTTACTGTAATACTGCATACTACATCACTATAATACTGCAGTACTTTTACTGTAATACTGCATACTACATCACTATAATACTGCAGTACTTTTACTGTAATACTGCATACTACATCACTATAATACTGCAGTACTTTTACTGTAATACTGCATACTACATCACTCATAATACTGCAGTACTTTTACTGTAATACTGCATACTACATCACTATAATACTGCAGTACTTTTACTGTAATACTGCATACTACATCACTATAATACTGCAGTACTTTTACTGTAATACTGCATACTACATCACTATAATACTGCAGTACTTTTACTGTAATACTGCATACTACATCACTATAATACTGCAGTACTTTTACTTGTAATGAAGTATTTGTACATTACTGAATGAATACTTTTACTGCAGTAAAGTATCTGAGTACTTCCTCCTCTGCTGATGAGTCTCTAATAAACTGATGTGATGTCGCCCTCTGCTGGAGGAAATTAAACACTGCAGGATAAAAATGTTTCACAGGTCAAAATCATGAAATAACAAAGAAATAATTTCCTCTGAATCTGATTTGTTTCAAAAACTCAACATCCTGCTTATAAATATAATAAATATGAGCAATGTTGAGCAGATGGTGCATTTAAAGACATCTAAGAACATTCAGATTTTCATGAACGCACCATCAGACTTTCAGCTCTGAATGAACAGAGTTAAATCATTGAGTGTTTGATTCATTTAAATTGTATTAAAACAGTCGTGATGTGATGAAGACATTCAAATGTATGTGTGAGTGAATAAGAGCAAACATCTGTCTGCAGTAAAAAGTGGAAGCTGCAGCAGAAGTTAATCACAGCTTTAAACTGAATTACAATGTTGATAAAAACCTTCATTCATATTTCATCTGGTTCACTTTGGAGTGAATTCAGTAACCATGGCGACAATCTCACAAACAGTTTAAATGTTTGTGTTCTCATCTGCAATATTATTAATATTCACTTTAAGTTAGATGACCTCATATGTTCCATATATGATCCCATAATATATGATTCACAGTTTATGTTTGTTGTCATACATCCTGGCTGGGTCCAAAACCTCTCCTTTATTCACTCATTCACTGCTCCCTGAATAATTAACACTAAATAATTCACTCATTCACTGCTCCCTGAATAATAAACACTAAATAATTCACTCATTCACTGCTCCCTGAATAATAAACACTAAATAATTCACTCATTCACTGCTCCCTGAATAATTAACACTAAATAATTCACTCATTCACTGCTCCCTGAATAATAAACACTAAATAATTCAGTCAGCAGCAAATCAAGATTTCTGACTCTAATCTTCATCATTTTGTGTCGTCATCATCAGCTGTAGAGTCATGTGACGGTAGTTTTCACGTCTTTAAAATGTGGACTCTACTTTTTTGGTTCCATGGTGGAATATTTGAGGACAAAATACTCACCAGACACTTTATACGGTTCACCTTGCTGGTACCGGGTTGGACCCCCTTTCATTGTTGGTGGCAGAGATTCAACAAGGTGCTGAAACATTCCTCACACATTTTGGTTCATATTAACATGATGACATCACACAGCTGCTGCAGAGCCATGATGACAATCTCCTGTTCCACCTCATCCCAAAGCTGCTCTGTTAGACTGAGATCTTTGAGTCCAGTGAACTCATCGTCATGTTCCAGAAACCGGTCTGAGAGGGTCTGAGCTTTGGGACATGGAGCGTTAGAAGATGGTCCACTGTGGTCTTAAAGGGACGGACATGGTCAGCAGCAGCACTCAGGTGGGCTGTGGTCTTTAAATGATGCTCAGGTGGTACTAAAGGGTCCAAAATGTGCCAGGAACCCCCCCCCCACACACACACACACCATGACCCCCCCCAGCAGCAGTCTGACCCGCTGATACCAGGCAGGATGGATCCATGCTTCATGTTCAGAACCAACTGTCTGAATGTGGCAGCAGAGACTCATCAGACCCGCCGATGTTCTTCCAGTCTTCTATCATCCAGTTTTGGTGATCTTCAGTTTCCTGTTCTGAGCTGAGAGGAACCCGGTCTGGTCTCCCGCTGCTGGATCCCGTCTGCTTCAAGCTTCCACGTGTTGAGCCTTCAGAGACGGTCTTCTGCAGACCTCGGTTGTAATGAGGAGTTATTTGAGGGACTGTTTCCTTTCTATCATCTCCAACCAGTCTGACCTCTGACCTCTGGCATCAACAAGGCATTTTCCTGTTTTTGGGAGCATCCTCTGTAAACCCTGAGATGGTTCTAGATCACGTTCACAGTCTCTTAAACCAACGTTCTTCTTCGTTCTGATGCTCAGTTTGAACTTCAGCAGCTCGTCTTCACCACGTCTACATGAATAAATGAGCTGAGTTGCTGCCGTGTGATTGGCTGGTTAGATATTTGAGTTAAGGAGCAGTTGAACAGGTGTACCTAATAAAGCAGGTGATGAGTGTTTAGTGGAGATTTTTACACAGTCATTCAACACTCACATAAAATGGTGGAAGGTAAATGTAGAGCACTGTGTAGTAAATACGGAGTGATTTCAGACACAGCTCCTGTTCTCTTGTGATGTAATATCCTATGGGAGTATTGTCACTGTGTACTTTATACTACACTTTATGTTACTGCGTTGTTTTTTACACATGAAGAAGAGTAAAGTGTCGTTCCTGATGTGTTTACAGCGCTGTGATGAAGAACCAGCCGTAAACTCTGGGAGTCTTCAGCAGTCTGGATTAAATTAACCGGCTCTGTTTGGGATTAACTCAGGTTTACTGGAGTCACTGTTAAACCGGATAAATCACCACGGCAACTGATGCTGAAGAGTCAACCTGCTCCAGACCACCGACCAATCAGATCACTGGAAAATAAAGAGTCATCATTCCTACAGGATCCCGACATGGACAAAAGTCCTGAGTTTACAATAAAGTGACGAGTAAAAGAGATAAATATGTTTTTATAGATCAGTAGAAACATTTTACTGTTTAAAGTTTCAGTCCAAATAACACGAGACACCTGAGTGATGAGAATTAATGATGAATAAAAACCAAAGATTATCCAGACTGTACTAGTACTTTACTGTAGTACAGTTAGAGGTACATGTACTTTACTGTAGTACAGTTAGAGGTACTAGTACTTTACTGTAGTACAGTTAGAGGTACTAGTACTTTACTGTAGTACAGTTAGAGGTACATGTACTTTACTGTAGTACAGTTAGAGGTACTAGTACTTTACTATAGTACAGTTACAGGTACTAGTACTTTACTGGAGTACAGTTTGAGGTACTTGTACTTTACTGTAGTACAGTTAGAGGTACTAGTACTTTACCGTAGTACAGTTAGAGGTACTAGTACTTTACTGTAGTAGTTTGAGGTAGTTGTACTTTACTGTAGTACAGTTTGAGGTAGTTGTACTTTACTGTAGTACAGTTAGAGGTACTTGTACTTTACTGTAGTAGTTTGAGGTAGTTGTAATTTACTGTAATACAGTTAGAGGTACTTGTACTTTACTGTAGTAGTTTGAGGTAGTTGTACTTTACTGTAATACAGTTAGAGGTACTTGTACTTTACTGTAGTAGTTTGAGGTAGTTGTACTTTACTGTAATACAGTTAGAGGTACTTGTACTTTACTGTAGTACAGTTTGAGGTACTAGTACTTTTATGTAGTACAGTTTGAGGTACTTGTACTTTACTGTAGTGCAGTTAGAGGTACTAGTACTTCATTGTAGTACAGTTTGAGGTACTAGTACTTTACTGTAGTACAGTTAGAGGTACTAGTACTTTACTGTAGTACAGTTTGAGGTACTTTTTCCTGCTGTTACATCTATCAGTAATAGTTCAGTTATCAAATATTGCTGTAAAGTCTTTATGAACTAAAACACATTGTTTTACTGTTGTTGTAACCAGCTTCCAAAATATACTTGTGACGGCCTGCCCCTCTGTCTGTTCATTGGCTGTGTGACTTCCCTGGGTGGAGGTGGGGACAGGTCGTCAGTCCAATTTGTCTCACCTGTGGTGTATGGAGCACTGGGGATTTAAGGGCTGTCTGAATGTTTGTACAGTCTCTCTCTTGCTGCCTTCAGACTGGACTTGGGTTCAGGCTTCCACCTGCCATGTGGACCGAAGTATTTCTACTTCCTGCATTCAACACTTCACACAACACCTTTCACTCATCCATACACTGCACACATGACTGACTTTTAAACACAACCTATCACACATCCTTTTGCTTTATTTTGCTATAAGTTTATTATATTTGTTTGGTATAATCTGATTTCCATTTGACTAATTTACCTATTAGTTTAATTTCAAGTTAAAATGATTTAATAATAAATTAATTTTGATTTGATATCTCCTGTGTGGACTCCCTTTTTGCCACTAACTGGCCCGGTTTGTGACCTACTTTACCAGTAACTTTAATACTATATTAAGCTTATTTTGTGTTTAACTGCACAAATAAAAGACTTTTACTAAATATAAAGTGTGATATTGTGTGATATCAATGATGAGAGGCAGAGACTTTACCTTCAGTAGAGTTGTGTTTATTGCTGAAACTATCAGAGACACATGATAACATGGACAGGTTCTGTCTCTCATAGCTGAGCTCTACATACTCTGCATGCTGCTCTTCATCATTCCCTCATACCAATACCACTGGAGCCCTCTGCTGGTCCTGTCCTGCAATCACATGCACACACTTCATAACACAAGAACACATTATAGAAACACATTTGGTCATTTACATTATGAAGAATATTAAATCACATTAACATAGTTCATTAATCTGAATGAGCAGCTATTAACTGTTTAACCCTCCTGTTGTCCTCGAGTCGAGGGAGGAAGGGAGGAGAGGAAATGAAAGAAGGAGGAAAGGAGGGAGAGGGAGGAAGGAAGGGAGGAAAGGAAAGAAGGAAAGAAAGGAGAGAAGGAGGCAGGAAGGAGGTAGGAAAGGAAAGAAGGAAGGAAAGGAGGGAGGAAGGAGGGAAAGAAAGGGGGATTGAGGAAGTACAGACGGAAGGAAGGAAGGGAGGAAAGAAGAATAATACGGGGTCAATTTGACCCGGGAGGACGACACAAGGGTTAATCACGGGAGCTAGCTAAACTCTACGAAGCTCCATTTCAATTCAAAACGTTTCTAACAGTTTTCTATCTTAAACTCGGTCTGAAACACATCAGAGAGATTTAAAATGTCTTTAGTGATAAGTTGTGACACGTTGACACACATGACTAACCTGTTTTATAGAAGAAAAGCAGAGACAGGAGACGTTAGTGTTCATTCAGCAGGCTGTTCTCTGTCTGAGGAGACGAACTAGCTTGTTTTGGTGGATCCTCCCCCTGCTGGCGGAACAGAAGAACTACACTCTATAACATAAAGATTAAACCCATAATAACAAGAATATATGTTAATCTGGTTTTATTCACTAAAACACATTAAATAACATTTCCATTTCCAACCTGACAATATTGACCATTTGTAGCTCTCACAACAACAACCACAAATATACTGAATTTCAATGTGATGAATTTTATCAAAAGTTATATTGTTTAGAATATTGAAACATAAAAGACTTAAATTGGACTAAAAACTCAACTAACAAACATACAGCAAGAAAATAAACCAGAAAACACACAAAAGGTTCAAATGTAGGATGTACAGCCCATAAAACTAAATAAGTGGTAGATCAGTGGATTAAAATGAGTTAGAAGAAGTGATTTAAAGGAAGATAAAGACTTATCAAACAGGTTGATCCAGAGCCCTGACAGCAAAGACCAACAGAAGAAGTACACTCTACAAAATAAAGCTTAAAACCATAATAATATTGATAAAACTGGCATTTTTCACCAAAAAAACAAAAAACAAACAAAAATAGACATAAGATAGCATTTCCAGCCTGATAACTCAATCAATCAATAAATCTTTATTTATATGCACCAAATCAAAATTAAAGTTATCTGAAGGCATTTTCCACATAGAGCAGGTCTAGACTGAGCAGCACTTGGTGACATCAGTGAGGAACTGAGTTTTAGGTGGGCGACCAGCTGCGTTGACCGTACATTTGTAAGTGTGACAGAAAAAAACACATATAATGAATTTAAACCATTGTGTCAGTGTGATGGATCTTATCAAAATGTATTCAAATATTGAAATACAAGAAAATTTTAAGAAAATAAACCAGAAAATACAAAGAAGATTCAAATGTAAGATGTACAGCATATAAAACTAAATAAGTGGTAGATCAGTGGATAAAAATGAGTTAGAAGAAGTGATTTAAAGGAAGATAAAGACTTATCAAACAGGTTGATCCAGAGCCCTGACAGCAAAGACCAGGCTCCATATTTATCTGTGCTGATAATCAGCACTAATTCATTTCCCTCCACTCAGTGTGAAGTTAGAGAAAAACTAATGGAGGCTTTATTTATTGAATGATTGATGTGTTCAAACTGCTGATGGCACAGATAGATTTCAAAGAGCTGTAAAACACATAAGTCAACAGGAGGTTCAGCTGGAGATGAGTTGGACAGTGGAGAAGATACATTTCATGTTTTTAATCAAGTTGTGTCCATTTGCATCATTATCGCTGTGTGCACTGTTGTACAATACATGCAAGATGCTGCACTAATGTAGAAAACTAGATGGAAAGGATGTGATTGGATAGGGCTGGATCACATGATCTCACCTACAAGTTTAAATGATATAGTTATTGTTAAAGACACCTGATTGGCTGAGCAGTGTTTACTTATGTAAATAACTTGTTAAATATCATAATGAGATATAAACTGTTCATTTTAAAATCATATTTCTGCATATAAAAGCTGGATACATTTAATATTTGCATAGTTTGTTTCATAACCTTGGTAAGTTACCTGCCTGGTTACCTGTCTATACACATAATATACCAAATGACCACTGTTTCATATTTCCAGCTGAGACTGTGAGAAAACTACAACACGTCATCATTATTTCTACTCTGCTGCTCTGACTGTGGTAAAACAGCCACGTCTCACTCTCTCCCAGCAGTAATCCTTCTCCTGCTGAAAGTCACAGTCAATTCTCTTCTGCTTCATTCATTAGTTTTAGTCCTCGTTAACTCTCAGTGTGATTCTGAAACACTTGATAAATATGAGCCCAGGCTCACAGTCTGACTTATAACACCTGTTTTTATCTTCAGCTAAATCCAGAGATAACTGTTCAGTTTGGAGTCAGTTAAGAGACTTCAGTGAAGATCTCAAAATCCAGATCCAGACTCCAGATGGATCATCAGGATCCAGCTGATCCTCTCTCAACACTCCTGGATGTTCACTCTCACTCTGACAGAGATCAATCCCATCTGATGAGAGAAGAAGAAAGAACAGAGGAGATAAATGAGTGTTTAGTGAGACTCACTTGATCAGCTGTCAGTCAGTGATGCAGCACATCCAGTATAAAGAGCAGCAGGGACTTCAGTCCTGTTCAGACCAGAAGTGGAACAGCTGTGCAGCGTTGCTTCCTTTCAGCTCTCATGTTAACATGTTGGAGTGAACACACTGAGCTCCAAGCTCACACACCTGCACACACTTTTACTATCAAGTGTGTTTCCTCTGCAGATTTCACTCAAGTACACAGAGGAAATAAAGTGCTGAGAGTCATGAACACATCATTACTGCAGAAACAGAGACATTCACTCATCAGTTTACTGATGGATTTACTGCTGATACATGTCAACTCTTATCAAAGTTTAAAGCTACAGAGTCTCTGTGGGATTTGAAGATGTTTCCTGCTGTTAAATCATCACATGACAATCTGTCAGAGCTCTCAGCTAAACAGCTGCTGTGATTCCTGGACTTCAGCAGAGGTTCTGGTCTGTTTAAAGACCACATGGTTACTAAACGTAATGATGCTTGTGTGAAATCAGAGCCAGTGATTTGCAGGCTGCAGTCAGACTGATCTTAGAGCTCTGATAAAGATGAACTGATCAATAGTTTAGTGTTGACATGAGAGAACAAACACTTTGAGATCAGATTTGATGATGAGGATCACTGTCTCTATACATCTTGTAAGGCTGTCAGCTGTAATTCAGCTTTATTTCCTGCAGACATCAACACAACAACAACAGTCGTCTTCACATCGACTCAAACACATGATCACAACAAGCTTCTGGCTCATCTGATTAGCTGACTGTTCTCTCTCTCTCTCTGTCTTTCTGTCCAATCCTGAAGCCTGTCACCATTCTCCTCTCACAGCTTCACTGAGGAAAGCAGCACTGAGAAGGTTGGAGCTTCACCAGGAAATACTGGATCTTTACTTTGATACTGACTGTGTTTAATACTAAACTGCTGAAACCAGCACAGACTGACTCCAACTCTCTACTGACCTCAGAGTCTCCAGTCTGCAGTCTGGACTCTGCTGAAGATCAATCAGCTGCTTCACGTCTGAAGACTTCAGGCTGTTTCCTCTCAGATCCAGCTCTCTCAGATGGGAGGGGTTGGACTTCAGAGCTGAGGCAAGATAATCACAGCTGATCTTTGACAAACTGCAGAGCCACAATCTGAATAAAGAATAAATGAATTCAGTTTAGAAACAAAGTTCATGTTTGAAATGATGAAATGTTTCATAATCTGTTCAGAGCTGAAGAAGATTCAAATGTACAAGTTTAGAAAATGTGTGTGTGTGTGTGTGTGTGTGTGTGTGTGTGTGTGTATGTGTTACTGTGCATGTGTGTGTGTTACTGTGTGTGTGTATGAGTGTATGTGTGCGCGTGTATGTGTGTGTATTACAGTGTGTGTGTGTTACAGTGTGTGTGTGTGTTACAGTGTGTGTGTGTGTTACAGTGTGTGTGTGTGTGTGTGTATGTGTTCTGAAGGATGTGTGTCTGTGTGTGTCTGTGCGTGTGTGTATGTATGTGTGTGTGTATATGTGTCTTTGCGTGTGTGTATGTATGTGTACATTAGAAAATGTGTGTGTGTCAGAGATGGGAGTAAGTCACACATATGCAAGTCTCAAGCAAGTCCCAAGTCATTTTTGTGAGAGTCGAGTCAAGTCAAGTCATAGCTTAGGTCAAGCAAGTCACAAGTCAAGTCATAGAAATATAATAAGCTGGAAGACAACCGTCTTAAAACTTTAAGAGACTGCAGCTTAAGTTTTATGTCGCCCTCCTTTGCACAAAAGGGCTAACAAATAGAGGGAGGGGATATAATGCTAAAGGATAATTATAAATACTCACTAGGACCAGCAGGATCAGAATTACCAAACAATAATTACCAGACAGAGTACTTAATAAAAAATGTGAAATGTGAAATTAGCTAACGTTAGAGACATTACCTACTTTTCTTTGTGTAGTCGGAAATGGCGGATGAAATTTGACGTGGTGCTGGATGTGTCGGATATTTTTGCGCTGCACACATTGCACACGGCGAATCGTTTCTTTTGTTGAGTTGAATAGTCTTTAAATCCAAATGTTATGATTTTGGGAACACTGGCTGCAGTAGCAGCAGAACTGGTAGCACTTTCCATCTTCCAAACCCCGACCGCTCTACTGTAGATGGCGGGCGCATCACCTAGTAGAGAGATTACTGGTTGCCAGGTTCGCCCACATGCAACAGGAAACATCCAATCGAAAATATATATTTTTATAATTATTCACCAATTAACCAAGACAGCAATGACTTGTCGAGTCATTGCATGCAAGTCTAAGTCAAGTCTCAAGTCATGAGTAGCAAGTCACAAGTCCTCAATCTGGCGACTTAAGTCTGACTCGAGTCCCCCATCTCTGGTGTGTGTGTATGTGTGTGTGTTACTGTGCATGTGTGTGTTACTGTGTGTGTGTGTGTGTGTGTATATGTGTGAGTGTATATGTGTGTGCGTGTGTGTGTATATGTGTGTGTGTGTGTGTGTGTGTGTATATGTTTGTATATGTGTATATGTGTGTGTGAGTGTGTGTGTATGTGTGTGAGTGTGTGTGTGTGTATGTGTATATGTGTGTGTGTGTGTGTGTGTTAGAGTGTGTGTGTGTGTTGTGAAGCATCAATATCAATGATCAGACATTATTCATTAAAACATTAAATAATAATAATGAAGAAATATTTCTCCTTCATCAAGTAAACTTGATGAATTTGAAACAGAATATTTAGAACTAAATTCCCTCTTTGAGTTTGGATCCCTCCACTGCAGCTCAGCAAGGAAACACTGAAGAAACACAAACATACTTACTTGATATGTGGAACTCAGACTGCTGAAGCCTCATATTAGTTTACACTCTGGAAGTCATTTTTACTCACAACAAGACTGTGGATTTTAAATTCCTGAATCATTTACATTCTACACATTTGTGTTCAGCGAATCCTGAAAATTATGAACCAAACATTTGAAACTTCACTGAAGAATTTAAATTTAATAAATAGAAATAAATCTACCAAAGCTACAGTCAGTGAACTCACTCCAGAGTCTTCAGTCTACAGTTTGGACTCTCCAGTCCAGCAGACAGACACTTCACTGATGAATCAGACAGTTTGTTTCCACTCAGGTCCAGATGTGTCAGATGAGGGTTGGACTTCAGAGCTGAGGCCAAAACTTCACAGTGAGTCTCTGAGAGTCCACAGTCCCGAAGTCTGTAATGACACAAATATTCCAACATATGTTATCATGAAAGAGGAAACTTTATATTTACTTCATGCATTTGATGATCAAACAGTTTGATGCTCATTATTTTGATGAACATTTGTTCTTCACATCATCTTTTTATTAAATGTATGTTTTCTGATGCATTTTATTCCTTAAATGTAAAAATGAAGCTCAGAGAAAGTTCAGACAGGAAGAGCATCTTTTTTACAAGCTCACATCTATAGTTTGATTTCTCATCCCTCAGTCATTCTGATCTTTCTCACAGCTCATCATTTCCTTTCTGTCATTTCTGGGGCATCAATTAAGACGTCAGCTGTTCACATCACCTGCTCACATCTAACCAATAGCACGCTGACACACCTTCTTTGTCAGCCTATCATATTGCAGCTGTCTTTTTAAATGTTTCTCCCTCTCTGCTTAGTGCTTTCAGAGCTGCTGCATATCAGGATGATTCAGATTCAAGTAGTTGACTCTTGGGAGAAATGTCAAGTATCAGGCTTTGTCAACCAGCTCAGTCTGCTGTTGTACTCACTGCATGTTTATCAATTGTAGCCTGTTCATTGAAGCAGTGTTCAGTCAGCGTGACTGCTCTCTGCTGCTGTGGGAACATGTGTGTGCAAATATTAGTAGCCTAGTACTTGGATTTCTATCTAGATATTGTAGCTGCGTTGCTGTCTGCATCACTTTAACTTCCTCTCTTCAAGCAGCAATAGTTTTACCTAGCCTTTGTCCAAAAGTCAAGTCACACACAGATGAGATCAGCTGTCCTAATTAACATTGATTCAGGTGCCTGGTTCAGTGAGCCGCAGTCTGTGTCCAGCCAAAGATCTTCTCTGAGAGAAGATGCTTCCTTGCTCTGTTTTGTTTCTTCATCAAACAATGTTCATGAAACATGGCCACTCTAAAGATTTCCAGTAAGTAAGTGAGCATCTTTCTTTGCTCACAGGTAACATCTATCACAAGAGCTTTTCATAAAGTCACTTTGAAGGTTGTTTCTATGCAGCATTTAACTTTGTATTTGGGTTCCAGTGATTCAGCAGTAAGCTTCCTAGCTAGCGCTGCATGTACGTAGCTGCTAGGCTAAACAGTAAACTTCACTGTTAGTTTGATTTGATTTCCAACATTTGTACAGAGCTGACCATGCTCCTCTGATACTGATGATTCTGGACAGGAAACACTTATTTTCATGCTTCGTCTTTCACTTTAGTTTCCTTTCATTCATTCAGAACATCTTCATCAGTAAAGGACTTCATCTTCATCAGTAAGGACTTCATCGTCATCATTAAGGACTTCATCGTCATCATTGAGGACTTCATCGTCATCATTGAGGACTTCATCGTCATCATTCGGACTTCATCTTCATCATTAAGGGCTTCATCTTCCTCGGTAAGGACTTCATCTTCCTCGGTAAGGACTTCATCTTCCTCGGTAAGGACTTCATCTTCCTCGGTCAGGACTTCATCTTCCTCGGTCAGGACTTCATCTTCCTCGGTCAGGACTTCATCTTCCTCGGTCAGGACTTCATCTTCCTCGGTCAGGACTTCATCTTCCTCAGTCAGGACTTCATCTTCCTCAGTCAGGACTTCATCTTCCTCAGTGTGACATGTAGCATCAGATCATCATTCAGCTCACTGTGTTCAGCAGCAGTTATGTTTCTGTAAACCTGACAGCGTTTCTGTTTTATTTATAGAAGCATCACATTGTTGCCTCTCGCAGCATCATTCAGATTCTTTTATTGTGTTTTTATTTGTATTTATTTAGTCTTCTTATGTGTGAAGGACTCTGGACCAATGATATTGTGTTTAAAGTGATATAAATAAGTTGAAGTTGATGCATCAGCAGCTTCACCATCGCTGGCTACAACACCAGCAGCATTTCAGAGTAAAAGTCAAATGTTGAGCTGCATGTATTCTGCTGTCATTTCACTGATTACGTTATTTTATTTAGCGTCGCTGTCATTATGACTATGACAACATGATGTAGATGACAGGTGATGTGATCTACAGGCTGACTGTGTAGTTATTCTATCATATTTACAATATGATTTTAGAAGCCCCTTTTCTTCTGAAGATGAATTCATTGACCTCTTTTATTCATCCTTTAACAAGGTCTACAGATATATCAAATGAAGGAGCACGTTGATCTTCAGACTCAGGTTATTTATTAATGATGTAATGTACTCAGCAGACATGTGAGGTCATTATCAGCTCCTCTTCAACATCTAGACTGTTGGTCATCTACAGCATCCTGATGGCTCTTCAATAAATGACAGATGAAAGGTGTGTAAAGCTAACAGCTATGGTAAGCTCTGCATATAACTGGTGGTTGGTGCTTCATGTTTAGTCACCATTCTTTAGCTGCTCTCTAATCTCTGCTCACTGCTGAGCTCCTTGGAGCTTCCAATCATCTCTGACTTCAATCATCATTGTATGTTACTGCCTAGTTTAATAAGTACAAGTTAGTCCTGATCTCTAGCATTGCTGGCTATGGCCCATCATGCAACAGGGCAGACTGGACAAGTTCACATTGGTAGCTGTTCAACTCATCATGCCCGTTAGCATGGCTGCTGCTAATGGAGCTCTGGTTTTATTATATCGGCTTATGATTGACATGTTTAATATTCTTAGTGTGCAATAAAGAAACCTATCATGCTCATTATTTAGTTTCATCTCTTAGATTATTATTATTATTATTATTCAAGATAATCCTGAAAATTATGAACCAAACAGTGAAGGATGTGAATTAAATAAAAAGAAAACAATCTACCAAAGTTACAGTCATTGAACTCACTCCAGAGCCAGTTTACAGTGTGGACTCTCCTGTACAGCAGACAGAAGCTTCTCTGATGAACCAGACAGTTCATAGAGCCACAGGTGCAGCTCTGTCAGATGAGGGTTGGACTTCACAGCTGAGGTCACAACTTCACATTCAGTGTCTGAGAGTCCACAGGCAGTAAGTCTGTAATGACACAAATATTACAACATATTATCATGAAGTGGCTCAAGGTTCAGACTAACAAGGAGAACACATGTTTGAATCTCAAAAACTAAAATAATGTATTAAAGTAAGTTATTAACAAACTAAATGTAAACTCCATGTGTAATGTGTAGAATCAGTAGTGTAGGGAAGTGCATGGATGAGAGGAAATGTGTGCTAGACAATAACAAACACATGAAGCAAAGAAAGAAAAGAGATGTTGCTGGTGGAAGAGAGAGAGGGAGACACTGAGCAGGCCAGCTTTGATAAGGTGATCCAGCCCAAAGCCCAGCTGATGCTTCAGCCTGATGACTCCATTATTATTATGAGTTTATTCCTTTAATATAAAACAACAGTTGAGAGATAAACAGGAAACAAGAGGAGAGAGATCAGTGGAAGCTGCAGTTATACTGGAAGCATCTTAACCAGTAAGCTACCAGAACACTCCCAGTTCAGCTGATGCTGTCTCACTGTGCTTGAATGAAACAATCATTCTCATCACTCTCTCTCAGACCTGCACACTTTAATCTTTGTTTAGCTTTAATCTTGCAGATGAAGGAGAGAACATGGAGTTACATTGAGGCTTCCATAATGTGCACAGTGTGTGTGTGTGTGATCTGATCCCATGTCTGTCTCCACTAAGTTAACATGAGGACATCTTGATTAGAAAACCACTTTTACTGTCCACTATGTTTAATGTGACTGCAGGATATTTAGACTCAGTTCAGCTCAGTGAACAGTTCCAGTTGAGAAAGATCATCTCTCTTTGCTACCTGCTGCTGTCAGGTTCACATCCATAAGCAGCTACATTTACTGACTGTTCACAAACACTAATGAAACTAATAATCAAAGATGATTCAGATCTTATTTTAAAGCCTGCTGAGTAAAATCAGGTATTACCTGTATGTCTGATTATATATCATGTAATAATAACTTTTCTGCTTTCACTGATAACTGTAAAATACTGATAGATGTTGATAAAATGCTGCTGTAATAAAACCTCAACCACAACCTCTAAAGTCCTTCAAGTGTTTCACCAGGTTTGAATGAATCCTCCAACACACAAAGGAAGAGAAAGAGAAGAAAACACTGTCAAATCCAATAATGACTAGAAATAAATAGAATAACTGTTCATTAACTTAACAGCTATAAACATCAACATTATTTAAACTCAACATTTAAACAGCTCAACAACATCTGAGACTAAATATAACTGACATGTTATTTCACATATAAACAAGTAGAGCACTATTTTAACTATAATAAAACATTTATATTATTTATATTTGAAGAACTAAACTACTAATCTACACTGATTTATAATGTTAATCACATCTGGACTTACTCAGCCTTTCTGCAGTTCTTCACAGCTGGGATCAGTCTCTGTCGTCCCTCCTCTGACGTGTTGTATTTCTCCAGGTCCAACTCATCCAGAACCTCCTCTGACATCTGCAGCATGTAGGCCAGAGCTGAGCAGTGGATCTCAGAGAGTTCCTTCTCTGATCTGTTCTCTGACTTCAGGAACTCTTGGATCTCCTGATGTACTGAGCGGTCGTTCATCTCCATCAGACAGTGGAAGATGTTGATGCTTCTGTCAGGAGAGATATCATCACTGTTCATCTCCTTCAGGTTGTTGATGGCTCTCTGGATGGTTTCTGGACTGTTGTCTGTCTGACCCAGCAGGCCTCCTAAGAGACTCTGGTTGGACTCCAGAGAGAGGCCATGAAGGAAGCGGACAAACAGGTCCAGGTGGCCATTTTCACTTCTGAGAGATTTCTGCATGGCTGCCTCCAGGAAGTCATCCAGAGATGAGTCGTCTTCTTCTTCTTCTTCTTCTTCTGTTTCTCCCAGGAAGTCCTCCAGTACCTTTGTCTTCCTGCTGGTGTAACAGTGGTACATGTAGACTGCAGCCAGAAACTCCTGAATGCTCAGATGAACAAAGCTGTAGACTGTTTTCTGTAAGATCACACTCTCTGTTTTGAAGATCTCTGTACAAACTCCTGATAACACCGAGGCCTCTGTGACATCAAGACCACACTGCTCCAGGTCTTCTTGGTAGAACATGATGTTTCCTTTCTCCAGCTGTTCAAACGCCAGCCTCCCCAGCTTCAGAAGAAGGTTCCTGTCAGCCTCCGTCAGCTCCTGTGGACTCGTCTCAGGTCCCCCGTCATACTTGTTCTTCTTCCTCTTTGTCTGAACCAGCAGGAAGTGTGAGTACATGTCAGTCAGGGTCTTGGGCAGCTCTCCTCTCTGGTCTGGAGTCAACATGTGGTCCAGAACTGTAGCAATGATCCAGCAGAACACTGGGATGTGACACATGATGTGGAGGCTCCTGGATGTCTTGATGTGTGAGATGATTGTGCTGGACTGCTCTTCATCACTGAATCTCCTCCTGAAGTACTCCTCCTTCTGGGGGTCAGTGAAGCCTCGTACTTCTGTTACCCTGTCCACACATGAACGAGGGATCTGATTGGCTGCTGCAGGTCGGGAAGTTATCCAGATGAGAGCCGAGGGAAGCAGCTTCCCCTTGATGAGGTTTGTCAGCAGCACACTGACTGATGACTTCTGTGTGACATCAGACACGACCTCACTGTTGTTGAAATCCAGTGAAAGTCTGCTTTCATCCAGGCCGTCAAAGATGAACAGAACTTTACAGCCAGCGAGCTTCTCTGCTGTGAGCTTCTGTAATGTTGGATAGAAAACATGGATCAGCATAAGCAGACTGTACTGCTTATCTTTGATCAAGTTCAGCGACCTGAATGAGAACAGAATCAGCAGACTGATATCTTGGTTGTTGGAGCGCTGTGCCCAATCCAGAGTGAACTTCAGCACTGAGAAGGTTTTTCCAACGCCAGCGACGCCGTTCATCAGAACCACTCTGACTCTGTGTAAGACTTCACAGATGTTCTGATCCTTGGTTGGAGCGTCATGGACGGTCTTCATCTTGGAAGCTGTTTCAAGCTGCCTCACCTCATGTTGGGTATGAACCTCTTCAGTTTCCTGTTGGTCAGGTAAGACTTTAAAGATGTCCTGACACTTGATTGGAGCGTCATGGAGGGTCTTCATCTTGGAAGCTGTTTCGAGCTGCCACACCTCATGTTGGGTATTAACCTCTTCACTCTGTCCCTGTGTGATGTGGACCTCAGTGAAGATGCTGATGAGGAAGGTTTTAGTTCCTGCTTCATCAGTTCCTTGAGTCACACATTCACATGTGCTGCTCAGACTGATCTGATGTTCATCTAAAACCTCCTGCAGACCACTTTCTGCTGAAAGAGAAGAAAAAAGGTAGAATGAAACAGAAATCAGTGTGACTGTTAATGTTCAGTAGGATAGAGGAGGTAGATTCCTGTTTTCAGAGATGATGACATCAGCAGACAGATCTTCAGTCTTACTTTGTACAGTGCTGGTCTGACTGTCTGTCTGCAGTCCAGGTCTGGTTCTGGATCTTTTTCCACACTGGGGACAGGAGGAGTGTCCTGATGAAGCAGACTGGTCCCAGTATGAGGTGATGCACTGTCTGCAGAACCAGTATCCACAGCTGGTAGAGACTGGATCCTTCAGGACGTCCTGACACAAAGAACAGCAGGACAGCTGCTCCTCTACAGAAACAGCCCTCCTCTTCCTCTCTCTGTGGACATGAACACATTCTTTATGTCACATGACATTAGTGGAGGCCAACCGACAGCTCACAAGCTGCATGCAGCTCTTTCCCCACATAAACAGTCCAGACTGTCAGTATTTACACACTTACACACTTTCTGTTCTTCAGCCTCTGAGATTCAACACATTCAATTTGAAATAAAATAAACTACAATCACAAGAGTTCATCAGTAATTAGACAGAAACAACAATGTGTCAGCAAAGGCAGAGAAGAAGAAGAAGACTGTAAGCTAGTAAACATGTAAACAATGCAGGATTTAAAATAGATGTTTGATGAGGAGGGAAGTGGATTCAACACATTAGTTACACCACAAGGAGACACACAATGTGTTTTGGTAAGTAAGTCAATGAGAACATGACTTTAGTCTGTTAGTAAACTCCACAGGCTCCTTTAAGCTACTCTGATCCATTAAAAGTCAGGAACAATAAGCAGGAGGAAACTGAGCCAAACAGAAAAGTCCACTAGTGAAAAATAACTGACTGCTGCTCTTTTGTGTTGTGCTGCTGAACAGAGAGCTCTGCTAAATATCTTCATAATGCATCTTTTCATTCGTGTTCCTCTCTCTCTGTTTCTGCTATAGTCTCTCTCCCTCTGTGTGAGTGTGACGTTAAACATCAGACACAGTTTCCTCTGCTGCAGTGGTCAGTCTGCAGTGATAAATCAGCTGCAGCAGGCTGTTTCTATACATTTACATGACCTCCTCCCATATTTAGTGTCTTTGAACAGGAACATGTTAAGACACAGTCTGTATTACATGAGACCAAACATTGTACCTGCTGCTGCAGTCCTTTAGTAAATAAGGACAGACACAGTTTGACTTGTTAGTAAATCCTTAGTAAATATCACCCTGGGTTACCTGCTGCTACTTTACATTTATTGACTGGAAAATCAAACAGCAGCCCTGTCTCTGTCTCTGGTTAACATGAACATGAAGATCTGTTGGAGATTACAGCTGAATGGAAGCTACTTCATTATTTCTTTCCTTCATATCCACACTACAACCTTCATGAAAGCGTCTCACTGAATCATCTTCAGGTCAGTTTACAGTAGAAACAGTCTCTTACTTTGTGTCTGAGGGTCCAGGTTCATTACTGAAGTTTAGAAGTTGACCATTAGACCAGTCACTCTTCATAGACAGACAGCTGGATATTACAGACTCTGCTCCGTCCTCCTCTTCCTCCTCTTTCTTCATCTTCTGGAGTCTGAGAGGTAAAAAAGTAACACTGGAGACACACACACATACACAGTATAATAAACCTTCAATGTTGAGATTCAATGTTCCTCTCTCTCCTCTCTACTCCTACTGGTCAGTTGATGTTCTCCCACTTTGAGTCTGGTTCTGAGGTTTCTTTCTGTTAAAATTGAGTTTTTTTCAAGTGCTGCTCATGTGGGAATGTTGGGTCTCCTTAGAGACTCAAGAACCTTATGAACCTACTAGAACACTGTGCTCCCAGCTCATAGAACCTCATGAACCTACTAGAACACTGTGCTCCCAGCTCATAGAACCTTATGAACCTACTAGAACACTGCGCTCCCAGCTCATAGAACTTTATGAACCTACTAGAACACTGTGCTCCCAGCTCATAGAACCTTATGAACTTAGAACACTGCGCTCCCAGCTCATAGAACCTTATGAACCTACTAGAACACTGTGCTCCCAGCTCATAGAACCTTATGAACCTACTAGAACACTGCGCTCCCAGCTCATAGAACCTTATAAACCTACTAGAACACTGTGCTCCCAGCTCATAGAACCTTATGAACCTACTAGAACACTGCGCTCCCAGCTCATAGAACCTTATGAACCTACTAGAACACTGCGCTCCCAGCTCATAGAACCTTATGAACCTACTAGAACACTGTGCTCCCAGCTCACAGAACCTTATGAACCTACTAGAACACTGCACTCCCAGCATGCAGGTCTACTTGTGGTTCCTAGTATCTCTAAAAGTAGAACAGGAGGCAGAGCCTTCAGTTCTCAGGTTCCTCTCCTGTGGAACCATCTCCCAGATTGGTTCCGGGGGGCAGAACCCTCTCTACGTTTAAGAGTCGGCTTCAAACCTTCCTTTGTGATAAAGCTTATAGTTCGGGCCGTTTCCAGCTCCTAGTTTATGCTGCTATAGGCTTAGATTGCCGGGGGACTCCCATGATGCACTGGGCTCCTCTCTCCTCCTCCCTCTCTCTCTCTCTATCCATCCATCTATATCCATTAACATTCATGTTCTATTAATGCATCAATAAGCTAAACTTCTTCCCCGGAGTTGTCTGTGCTTTCTGGTCTCACAGGTAATCTGGGCCTGTAGACGTCTGGATGACAGATTCCAGTCTCGGACCTTCAATGTGCTTCTCTGTCTTCTCCTTCCTCTCTCTCCTCTCCTTCCTCTCTCTCTCCTCTCCTTCCTCTCTCTCTCCTCTCCTTCCTCTCTCCTTCCTCTCTCTCCTTCCTCTCTCTCTCCTCTCCTTCCTCTCTCTCCTCTCCTTCCTCTCCTCCTTCCTCTCCTTCCTCTCTCTCCTCTCTACTCCAACCGGTCGAGGCAGATGTTCTCCCACTCTGAGTCTGGTTCTGAGGGTTCTTCCTGTTAAAAGATGTTCTCCCACTCTGAGTCTGGTTCTGAGGGTTCTTCCTGTTAAAAGATGTTCTCCCACTCTGAGTCTGGTTCTGAGGGTTCTACCTGTTAAAAGATGTTCTCCCACTCTGAGTCTGGTTCTGAGGGTTCTTCCTGTTAAAGGGAGTTTTTTCTCTCCACTGTCACCAAGTGCTGCTCATGTGGGAATGTTGGGTCTCTTTAAATGAAACCTGAAGAGTTCGGTTTAGACCTGCTCTATGTGGAAAGAGCCTTCACATGACTCTGTTGTGATTTGGTGCTTTATAAATAAAGATTGATTGATTGATTGAGAACAGCAATCAAGCATCTTTCACTAAATGAAAAGATATAAATAAAGAAATAATGCAGTCACTGCTCAAAGACCAAAAGGATCAGTGACTGAATTATAAAAAGTTTTATAAAATAAATATTGTTGTAATGTAGATTATCAAATGATATTAAACTGAATCATCTTCAGGTCAGTTTACAGTAGAAACAGTCTCTTACTTTGTGTCTGAGGGTCCAGGTTCAGTACTGAAGACTGGACCATCACCTTTAGACCAGTCACTCTTCATAGACAGACAGCTGGATATTACAGACTCTGCTCCGTCCTCCTCTTCCTCCTCTTTCTTCATCTTCTGGAGTCTGAGAGGTAAACCAGTAACACTGGAGACACACACACATACACAGTATAATAAACCCAGTCCTGCCTCTCAACTTAGTAGCTTCTTATTAGTTTACATGACTTTAACTACAACCATGTGTGTTTTCTAGTCATCACAAAGAGAAACTTTGACTCTGGTTTAAATCCAACAGACAGACTTCAGATAAACATGTGTGTGCTTCTTAACTGTGACTTCTCTCTATTTAGAGCTCAGCAGTGAGTCACGTGACATCGCTGTGAGGACGCACAAACCAGGAAAACAACAACAGGAAACAACGTTTAACACCTCAAACTCTGTCATTTCACATTTAATCAACTAAACAATGAATGTGATCAATAATCATCAGATTGATCAATAATGACAGTAATCATTATTTACAGTCCTGATATTAACACTCACCTGCCTCACACTGTTTTCCTGCTTCTGCTCTGATGACTGTGAAATGGCGTCTGACTGAATACTTTCACCTGTTGCTACCTGTCTGCTCCTCCCTTCTTCTTTACAAGGTGTGTGTGTGTGTGTGTGTGTGTGTGTGTGTGTGTGTGTGTGTGTGTGTTAGATAAATAATTGCAGGTCAGCAGGAAATAACATACTGCATACTACATCACTATAATACTGCAGTACTTTTACTGTAATACTGCATACTACATCACTATAATACTGCAGTACTTTTACTATAATACTGCATACTACATCACTCATAATACTGCAGTACTTTTACTGTAATACTGCATACTACATCACTATAATACTGCAGTACTTTTACTGTAATACTGCATACTACATCACTATAATGCTGCAGTACTTTTACTGTAATACTGCATACTACATCACTATAATACTGCAGTACTTTTACTGTAATACTGCATACTACATCACTATAATACTGCAGTACTTTTACTGTAATACTGCATACTACATCACTATAATACTGCAGTACTTTTACTGTAATACTGCATACTACATCACTATAATACTGCAGTACTTTTACTGTAATACTGCATACTACATCACTATAATACTGCAGTACTTTTACTGTAATACTGCATACTACATCACTATAATACTGCAGTACTTTTACTGTAATACTGCATACTACATCACTATAATACTGCAGTACTTTTACTGTAATACTGCATTAAACACTGAAGAACAAAAACGTTTCACGGGTCAAATTCATGAAATAAAGAAATAATTTCCTCTGAATCTGATTTGTTTCAAAAACTCAACATCCTGCTTATAAATATAATAAATATGAGTAATATTGAGCAGATGGTGCATTTAAAGACATCTAAGAACATTCAGATTTTCATGAACGCACCATCAGACTTTCAGCTCTGAATGAACAGAGTTAAATCATTGAGTGTTTGATTCATTTAAATTGTATTAAAACAGTCGTGATGTGATGAAGACATTCAAATGTATGTGTGAGTGAATAACAGCAAACATCTGTCTGCAGTAAAAAGTGGAAGCTGCAGCAGAAGTTCATCACAGCTTTAAACTGAATTACAATGTTGAGAAAAACCTTAATTCACATTTCATCTGGTTCACTTTGGAGTGAATTCAGTAACCATGGCGACAATCTGATTTCTCACAAACAGTTTAAATGTTTGTGTTCTCATCTGTAATATTATTTATATTCACTTTAAGTTAGATGACCTCATATGTTCCATATATGATCCCATAATATATGATTCACAGTTTATGTTTGTTGTCATACATCCTGGCTGGGTCCCAAACCTCTCCTTTATTCACTCATTCACTGCTCCCTGAATAATAAACACTAAATAATTCACTCATTCACTGCTCCCTGAATAATTAACACTAAATAATTCACTCATTCACTGCTCCCTGAATAATAAACACTAAATAATTCACTCATTCACTGCTCCCTGAATAATTAACACTAAATAATTCACTCATTCACTGCTCCCTGAATAATAAACACTAAATAATTCACTCATTCACTGCTCCCTGAATAATAAACACTAAATAATTCACTCATTCACTGCTCCCTGAATAATAAACATTAAATAATTCACTCATTCACTGCTCCCTGAATAATAAACATTAAATAATTCACTCATTCACTGCTCCCTGAATACTAAACACTAACTAATTCACTCATTCACTGCTCCCTGAATAATAAACACTAAATAATTCACTCATTCACTGCTCCCTGAATAATTAACACTAAATAATTCACTCATTCACTGCTCCCTGAATAATAAACACTAAATAATTCACTCATTCGCTGCTCCCTGAATAATAAACACTAAATAATTCACTCATTCACTGCTCCCTGAATAATAAACACTAAATAATTCACTCATTCACTGCTCCCTGAATAATTAACACTAAATAATTCACTCATTCACTGCTCCCTGAATAATAAACACTAAATAATTCACTCATTCACTGCTCCCTGAATAATAAACACTAAATAATTCACTCATTCACTGCTCCCTGAATAATAAACATTAAATAATTCACTCATTCACTGCTCCCTGAATAATAAACATTAAATAATTCACTCATTCACTGCTCCCTGAATACTAAACACTAACTAATTCACTCATTCACTGCTCCCTGAATAATTAACACTAAATAATTCACTCATTCACTGCTCCCTGAATAATAAACACTAAATAATTCACTCATTCACTGCTCCCTGAATAATAAACACTAAATAATTCACTCATTCACTGCTCCCTGAATAATAAACATTAAATAATTCACTCATTCACTGCTCCCTGAATAATAAACACTAAATAATTCACTCATTCACTGCTCCCTGAATAATAAACACTGAATAATTCACTCAGCAGCAAATCAAGATTTCTGACTCTAACTAATCTTCATCATTTTGTGTCGTCATCATCAGCTGTAGAGTCATGTGACGGTAGTTTTCACGTCTTTAAAATGTGGACTCTACTTTTTTGGTTCCATGGTGGAATATTTGAGGACAAAATACTCACCAGACACTTTATACGGTTCACCTTGCTGGTACCGGGTTGGACCCCCTTTCATTGTTGGTGGCAGAGATTCAACAAGGTGCTGAAACATTCCTCACACATTTTGGTTCATATTAACATGATGACATCACACAGCTGCTGCAGAGCCATGATGACAATCTCCTGTTCCACCTCATCCCAAAGCTGCTCTGTTAGACTGAGATCTTTGAGTCCAGTGAACTCATCGTCATGTTCCAGAAACCGGTCTGAGAGGGTCTGAGCTTTGGGACATGGAGCGTTAGAAGATGGTCCACTGTGGTCTTAAAGGGACGGACATGGTCAGCAGCAGCACTCAGGTGGGCTGTGGTCTTTAAATTATGCTCAGGTGGTACTAAAGGGTCCAAAATGTGCCAGGAACCCCCCCTCCTACACCATGACCCCCCCAGCAGCAGCCTGACCAGCTGATACCAGGCAGGATGGATCCATGCTTCATGTTCTGACCCGACCGTCTGAATGTGGCAGCAGAGACTCATCAGACCCGCCGATGTTCTTCCAGTCTTCTATCGTCCAGTTTTGGTGATCTTCAGTTTCCTGTTCTGAGCTGAGAGGAACCCGGTCTGGTCTCCCGCTGCTGGATCCCGTCTGCTTCAAGCTTCCACATGTTGAGCCTTCAGAGACGGTCTTCTGCAGACCTCGGTTGTAATGAGGAGTTATTTGAGGGACTGTTTCCTTTCTATCTGTCGTCAGTCCAATTTGTCTCACCTGTGGTGTATGGAGCACTGGGGATTTAAGGGCTGTCTAAATGTTTGTTCACTCTCTCTCTCTCTCTCCTTCAGACTGGACTTGGGTTCAGGCTTCCACCTGCCATATGGACCTAAGTATTTCTACTTCCTGCATTCAACACTTCACACAACACCTTTCACTCATCCATACACTGCACACATGACTGACTTTTAAACATAACATTTTAATTAATGATGAGTAAACACCAAAGATTATCCAAACTGTACTAGTACTTTACTGTAGTACAGTTAGAGGTACTAGTACTTTACTGTAGTACAGTTAGAGGTACTAGTACTTTACTGCAGTACAGTTAGAGGTGCTAGTACTTTACTGTAGTACAGTTAGAGGTGCTAGTACTTTACTGTAGTACAGTTAGAGGTACTAGTACTTTACTGTAGTAGTTTGAGGTACTAGTACTTTACTGTAGTACAGTTTGAGGTACTAGTACTTTACTGTAGTACAGGTTGAGGTACTTGTACTTTACTTTAGTACAGGTTGAGGTACTTGTACTTTATTGTAGTACAGTTTGAGGTACTAGTACTATACTGTAGTACAGTTTGAGGTACTTGTACTTTACTGTAGTACAGGTTGAAGTACTTGTACTTTACTTTAGTACAGGCTGAGGTACTAGTACTTTATTATAATACAGTTTGAGGTACTTGTACTTTATTGTAGTACAGTTTGAGGTACTAGTACTATACTGTAGTACAGTTTGAGGTACTTGTACTTTACTGTAGTACAGGTTGAGGTACTTGTACTTTACTTTAGTACAGGTTGAGGTACTAGTACTTTATTATAATACAGTTTGAAGTACTTGTACTTTATTGTAGTACAGTTTGAAGTAATTGTACTTTATTGTAGTACAGTTTGAGGTACTTGTACTTTACTGTAGTACAGTTTGAGGTACTAGTACTTTATTATAATACAGTTTGAGGTACTTGTACTTTATTGTAGTACAGTTTGAAGTACTTGTACTTTATTGTAGTACAGTTTGAGGTACTTGTACTTTACTGTAGTACAGTCTGAGGTACTAGTACTTTATTATAATACAGTTTGAGGTACTTGTACTTTATTGTAGTACAGTTTGAGGTACTTGTACTTTATTGTAGTACAGTTAGAGGTTCTAGTACTTTACTGTAGTACAGTTTGAGGTTCTAGTACTTTACTGTAGTACAGTTAGAGGTACTAGTACTTTACTGTAGTACAGTTAGAGGTACTAGTACTTTATTGTAGTACAGTTTGAGGTACTTGAACTTTACTGTAGTACAGTTTGAGGTACTAGAACTTTACTGTAGTACAGTTTGAGGTACTAGTACTTTACTGTAGTACAATTTGAGGTACTTGTACTTTATTGTAGTACAGTTAGAGGTACTAGTACTTTACTGTAGTACAGTTAGAGGTACTAGTACTTTACTGTAGTACAGTTAGATATACTAGTACTTTACTGTAGTACAGTTAGAGGTACTTGTACTTTACTGTAGTACAGTAAGAGGTACTAGTACTTTACTGTAGTACAGTTAGAGGTACTAGTACTTTACTGTAGTACAGTTAGATGTACTAGTACTTTACTGTAGTACAGTTAGAGGTACTTGTACTTTACTGTAGTACAGTTTGAAGTACTTGTACTTGACTGCAGTATAGTTTGAAGTACTTGTACTTGACTGCAGTATAGTTTGAGGTACTTGTACTTTACTGTAGTACAGTCTGAGGTACTAGTACTTTACTGTAGTACAGTTTGAGGTACTTGTACTTTACTGTTGTACAGTTTGAGGTACTAGTACTTTACTGTAGTACAGTTTGAGGTACTTGTAGTTTACTGTAGTACATTTAGAGGTACTAGTACTTTACTGTAGTACAGTTAGAGGTACTAGTACTTTACTGTAGTACAGTTTGAGGTACTAGTACTTTAATATAACAAGCTTTTAAAATCCAACACATAGTTAAAGATGAAACCAGTCAGCAGTGTGTAGTCGGCTCACAGCTCAGATGTCTATGAGTTGTTAACAGCTCCACCAAATACTGATTCTTCCCTCTAAACTTCTCACATGCTTTCATTTCAATAAATGTTCAAATGATCCAATATTTCAGCAACAATCGAAGCTCTGCTGTTACATCTACCAGTAATAGTTCACTTACCAAATATTACTGTAAAGTCTTTATGAACTAAAACACATTGTTTGTAACCAGCTTCCAAAATATACTTTACCAGTACCTTTAACACTATATTAATCTTATTTTGTGTTTAACTGCACAAATAAAAGACTTTACTAAATATAAAGTGTGATATTGTGTGATATCAATGATGAGAGGCAGAGACTTTACCTTCAGTAGAGTTGTGTTTATTGCTGAAACTATCAGAGACACATGATAACATGGACAGGTTCTGTCTCTCATAGCTGAGCTCTACATACTCTGCATGCTGCTCTTCATCATTCCCTCATACCAATACCACTGGAGCCCTCTGCTGGTCCTGACCTGCAATCACATGCACACACTTCATAACACAAGAACACATTATAGAAACACATTTGGTCATTTACATTATGAAGAATATTAAATCACATTAACATAGTTCATTAATCTGAATGAGCAACTATTAACTGTTTAATCACGGGAGCTAGCTAAACTCTACGAAGCTCCATTTCAATTCAAAACGTTTCTAACAGTTTTCTAGCTTAAACTCGGTCTGAAACACATCAGAGAGATTTAAAATGTCTTTAGTGATACGTTGTGACACGTTGACACACATGACTAACCTGTTTTATAGAAGAAAAGCAGAGACAGGAGACGTTAGTGTTCATTCAGCACGCTGTTCTGTCTGAGGAGACGAACTAGCTTGTTTTGGTGGATCCTCCCCCTGCTGGCGGAACAGAAGAACTACACTCTACAACATAACGATTAAACCCATAATAACAAGAATATATGTTCATCTGGCTTTATTCACTAAAACACATTAAATAACATTTCCAACCTGACAATATTGACCATTTGTAGCTCTCACAACAACAACCACAAATACACTGAATTTCAATGTGATGGATTTTTATCAAAAGTTATATTGTTTAGAATATTGAAATACGAAAGACTTAAATTGGACTAAAAACTAAACTAACAAAAATACAGCAAGAAAAAAAACAGTAAAACACACAAAAGGTTCAAATGTAGGATATACAGCATATAAATCAATCAATCAATCTTTATTTGTATAGCGCCAAATCACAACAGTTACAATAAAACTAAATAAGTGGTAGATCAGTGGATACAAATGATGGCACAGATAGATTTCAAAGAGCTGTAAGGACACATAAGTCAACAGGAGGTTCAGCTGGAGATGAGTTGGACAGTGGAGAAGATACATTTCATGTTTTTAATCAAGTTGTGTCCGTTTGCATCATTATCGCTGTGTGCACTGTTGTACAATACATGCAAGATGCTGCACTAATGTAGAAAACTAGATGGAAAGGATGTTATTGGATAGGGCTGGATCACATGATCTCACCTACAAGTTGAAATGATATAGTTATTGTTAAAGACAGCTGAGGCCTGTACTACAAAGCTGGATTAACCTATCCACGATATCTCTCCGTTACCTGGGTTGACTTATCCAGATATTCGCAGTCCAGGATAAACGGTACTACGAAGCTGGTTATCAACTCGGTAAATCAACCCAGGGTTTTCCAATCTGGATCTCTGCGCGCTCACATAAAGGGGAGGTGTTTGCAGCGTCTGACCAATCACAGACATGGAGAAACCCTGCAGAGCAGCCTACTTTACCCTTTACCATGGAGGAGCAGACAATTATTCTTCAACAATATGAATAATTCAATCACATCATTCAGGCCAAAAGCAACTCTGTTGATGCAGCAAAGGCCAGGAAGGAATGCTGGCAGAAAATAGCTGACTCTGTTAATGTGTAAATTCATGAGATCATACAATATTAATTTATCGGACAATATAAACGGACAGCACTCTGATCACACAATGCCACTTTATTACAGCACAGACGTTTGAGGCAGATCGCTTCCTCAGTGCCCTTCCTTTCATAAGAGACATTAAGTTAGTTTAATATTCAACATTCAAAATACAAACCTATTATGCTTCAACCATTTGAGTGAATGATTTCAAACCAACTGTATAAAATACAGAATAATATCCCTCATGTGCCTCAATGATTATTTTTTAAATATATATTTTGGTCAATTAAAAAATTGCATCTATCCCTAAAAGCTCATTCTCTCCTAAGCGCTCCTCTCACGAGCCGCACCAATGTTGACAGGATCTTTTAAGAATGGACAGGTCATTTTCTAAGAGAGCTGATTGGTCAGGAGGTGGTGCTTTTGTACTCATTGATCTCTTATCCAGAACATAACCTGCTCCGGAGCAGGTTTAGCCGTTCAGCATAAGTTACCATGGTGATTAACCCCGGTAAGAAGTGAACCAGCTTCGTAGTACGGAAAACCCAGGGTTAACCCTGAAGTTATCTCGATAAGAGAAAATCCAGCTTCGTAGTACAGGCCTCAGATTGGCTGAGCAGTGTTTACTTATGTAAATAACTTGTTAAATATCATAATGAGATATAAACTGTTCATTTTAACATCATATTTCTGCATATAAAAGCTGGATACATTTAATATTTACACACATAGTTTAGTCCCATAACCTTGGTAAGTTACCTGCCTGGTTACCTGTCTATACACATAATATACCAAATGACCACTGTTTCATATTTCCAGCTGAGACTGTGAGAAAACTACAACACGTCATCATTATTTCTACTCTGCTGCTCTGACTGTGGTAAAACAACCACGTCTCACTCTCTCCCAGCAGTAATCCTTCTCCTGCTGAAAGTCACAGTCAATTCTCTTCTGCTTCATTCATTAGTTTTAGTCCTCGTTAACTCTCAGTGTGATTCTGAGACGCTTGATAAATATGAGCCCAGGCTCACAGTCTGACTTATAACACCTGTTTTTATCTTCAGCTACATCCAGAGATAACTGTTCAGTTTGGAGTCAGTTAAGAGACTTAAGTGAAGACGACAAATCCAGATCCAGACTCCAGATGGATCATCAGGATCCAGCTGATCCTCTCTCAACACTCCTGGATGTTCACTCTCACTCTGACAGAGATCACTTCCATCTGATGAGAGAAGAAGAAAGAACAGAGGAGATAAATGAGTGTTTAGTGAGACTCACTTGATCAGCTGTCAGTCAGTGATGCGGCACATCCAGTATAAAGAGCAGCAGGGACTTCAGTCCTGTTCAGACCAGAAGTGGAACAGCTGTGCAGCGTAGCTTGCTTCCTTTCAGCTCTCATGTTAACGTGTTGGAGTGAACACACTGAGCTCCAAGCTCACACACCTGCACACACTTTTACACACTAAGTGTGTTTCCTCTGCAGATTTCACTCAAGTACACAGAGGAAATAAAGTGCTGAGAGTCATGAACACATCATTACTGCAGAAACAGAGACATTCACTCATCAGTTTACTGATGGATTAACTGCTGATACATGTCAACTCTTATCAAAGTTTAAAGCTACAGAGTCTCTGTGGGATTTGAAGATGTTTCCTGCTGTTAAATCATCACATGACAATCAGTCAGAGCTCTCAGCTAAACAGCTGCTGTGATTCCTGGACTTCAGCAGAGGTTCTGGTCTGTATAAAGACCACATGGTTACTAAACGTAATGATGCTTGTGTGAAATCAGAGCCAGTGATTTGCAGGCTGCAGTCAGACTGATCTTAGAGCTCTGACAAAGATGAACTGATCAATAGTTTAGTGTTGAAATGAGAGAACAAACACTTTGAGATCAGATTTGATGATGAGGATCACTGTCTCTATACATCTTGTAAGGCTGTCAGCTGTAATCCAGCTTTATTTCCTGCAGACATCAACACAACAACAACAGTCGTCTTCACATCAGCTCGAACACATGATCACAACAAGCTTCTGGCTCATCTGATTGGCTGACTGTTCTCTCTTTCTGTCTTTCTGTCCAATCCTGAAGCCTGTCACCATTCTCCTCTCACAGCTTCACTGAGGAAAGCAGCACCGTACGCGTGAGTGTGTGTGTTACAGTGTGTGTGTTTGTTTGTGTGTGTGTATTGTAGTGTGTGTGTGTGTATGTGTGTCACACTGTGTGTGTGTGTGTGTGTGTGTGTGTGTGTGTGTGTGTGTGTGTGTGTGTGTGTTATATTGTGTGTGTGTGTGTGTGTGTTATATTGTGTGTGTGTGTGTGTGTGTGTGTGTGTAAGTTATGTATGAACATAAATTAGGTTCAGATGTTAAACATTAAGATCAACAATAGTAACAGACAGTCAGTGAACTGACCCCAGAGTCTCCAGTTTGCAGTCTGGACTCTCCAGAAAACCACACAGCTGCTTCACTCCTGAATCCTTCAGATTGTTTTCAGTCAGGTCAAGCTCTCTCAGATGGGAGGAGTTGTCCTTCAGAGCTGAGGCCAGATCATCACAGCTGATCTCTGACAAACTGCAGTGCCTCAATCTGAATAAAGAATAAATGAAGTCAGTTTAGAAACAAAGTTCATGTTTGAAATGATGAAATGTTTCATAATCTGTTCAGAGCTGAAGAAGATTTAAATGTAGAAGTTTAGAAAATGTAAACTCCAAACAGCTGAACCCAACAGGATGCAGGTTAGAAACTGTGAAATACAAAAAATACAGTGAAAAAGAGATTTTAACATTCAGACAAATATTCATGTCAACACTGAGTCATAAAATGCTGCTGAACTCAGTCACGTCTGTAATTAGAGGATCAATATGAAATCAGACATGTTGGAATAAAAACCTTCATTATTTATAACATGAGCTCTTCTTCCTGTATTTGGTAGTTTAGTAGGTATGTGTCATTAAAACATGTCATGTGTGGCAGTAATCATTCCTCCTGTCCATACTGACTGTGAAGTGGTCTCTTCCTAACACAGCTACACTGCAGGAAATGACTTCATAAGTTCAGATGAAGCTAATATGAGGCTTTGACAGTCTGGTACACAAGTTCAATATTTATGTGTCATTCCAACCATATCCATATAAAAATACACATGTAGGGCCTGATTTACTAAGATCCCAAATAAAAGGTGTTAAAGTGTGTGTGCAGTCTAACAGATTACATGTCTATTATTTATAGACACAGTTAATGTCAGCAACAAGTTTACACACATTTTTACATACAAAGACCTTTAACAGCTACATATTCATTTCTACCTGTATGTCTGATTATATATCATGTAATAATAACTTTACTGCATTCACTGATAACTGTAAAATACTGATATATGTTGTGATAAAATGCTGCTGTAATAAAACCACAACCTCTAAAGTCCTTCTAAATTCCCTCTTTGAGTTTGGATCCCTCCACTGCAGCTCAGCAAGGAAACACTGAAGAAACACAAACATACTTACTTGATATGTGGAACTCAGACTGCTGAAGCCTCATATTAGTTTCAACCATGGAAGTCATTTTTACTCACAACAAGACTGTGGATTTTAAATTCCTGAAAACATTTACATTCTACACATTTGTGTTCAGCAAATCCTGAAAATTATGAACCAAACATTTGAAACTTCACTGAAGAATTTAAATGTAATAAATAGAAATAAATCTACCAAAGCTACAGTCAGTGAACTCACATCAGTTCACTTCAGTCTACAGTTTGGACTCTCCAGTCCAGCAGACAGACGCTTCACTGATGAATCAGACAGGTCGTAGTTGTTACTCAGGTCCAGATGTGTCACATGAGGGTTGGACTTCAGAGCTGAGGCCAAAACCTCACAGTGAGTCTCTGAGAGTCCACATTCAGAAAGTCTGTAATGACACAAATATTACAACATATGTTATCATGAAAGAGACACTTTATATTTACTTCATGCATTTGATGATCAAACAGTTTGACATTCACGACTTTAATGAACATTTGATCTTCACATCAGTGG
Organism: Scomber japonicus; assembly: GCF_027409825.1. Classification (NCBI taxonomy): domain Eukaryota; kingdom Metazoa; phylum Chordata; class Actinopteri; order Scombriformes; family Scombridae; genus Scomber; species Scomber japonicus. The sequence goes on along the minus strand of NC_070586.1, from coordinate 1,783,799 downwards.
TTCAGATCATCTTTTTGAATATTTGAAATCTTTGTTTTCTGAGGCATTTTATTTCTTTAATGGACAGTTGAGAGAGAAACAGGAAACAAGAGGAGAGAGAGACAGAGAATGACATCCAACAAAGGTCCAGCACCAGAATCAAAGCACAGACCAGTAAAGCTTACCTGTATGTCTGATTATATATCATGTAATAATAACTTTACTGCTTTCACTGATAACTGTAAAATACTGATATATGTTGTGATAAAATGCTGCTGTAATAAAACCTCAACCACAACCTCTAAAGTCCTTCATGTGTTTCACCAGGTTTGAATGAATCCTTCAACACACAAAAGGAAAAGAAAGAGAAGAAAACACTGTCAAATCCAATAATGACTAGAAATAAATAGAATAACTGTTCATTAACTTAACAGCTATAAACATCAACATTATTTAAACTCAACATTTAAACAGCTCAACAACATCTGAGACTAAATATAACTGACATGTTATTTCAGATACAAACAAGTAGAGCACTATTTTAACTACAATAATAATGTTATATTATTTATATTTGAATAACTAAACTACTAATCTACACTGATTTATAATGTTAATCACATCTGGACTTACTGAGCCTTTCTGCAGTTCCTCACAGCTGGGATCAGTCTCCGTCATCCCTGCCATGATGTGTTGTACTTCTTCAGGTTCAACTCATCCAGAACCTCCTCTGACATCTGCAGCATGTAGGCCAGAGCTGAGCAGTGGATCTCAGAGAGTTCCTTATATGATCTGTTCTCTGACTTCAGGAACTCTTGGACCTCCTGATGTACTGAGCGGTCGTTCATCTCCATCAGACAGTGGAAGATGTTGATGCTTCTGTCAGGAGAGATATCCTCACTGTTCATCCACTTCAGGTTGTTGATGACTCTCTGGATGGTTTCTGGACTGTTGTCTGTCTGACCCAGCAGGCCTCCTAAGAGACACTGGTTGGACTCCAGAGAGAGGCCATGAAGGAAGCGGACAAACAGGTCCAGGTGGCCATTTTCACTTCTGAGAGATTTCTCCATGGCTCTCTTCAGGAAGTCATCCAGAGATGAGTCGTCTTCTTCTTCTTCTTCTTCTTCTTCTGTTTCTCTCAGGAAGTCCTCCAGTACCTCTGTCTTCCTGCTGGTGTAACAGTGGTACATGTAGACTGCAGCCAGAAACTCCTGAATACTCAGATGAACAAAGCTGTAGACTGGTTTCTGGAAAATCACACTCTCTCTTTTGAAGATCTCTGTACAAACTCCTGATAACACTGAGGCCTCTGTGACATCAAGACCACACTGCTCCAGGTCTTCTTGGTAGAACATGATGTTTCCTTTCTCCAGTTGTTCAAACGCCAGCCTCCCCAGCTTCAGAAGAAGGTTCCTGTCAGCCTCCGTCAGCTCCTGTGGACTCGTCTCATGTCCCTCATCATACTTGTTCTTCTTCCTCTTTGTCTGAACCAGCAGGAAGTGTGAGTACATGTCAGTCAGGGTCTTGGGCAGCTCTCCTCTCTGATCTGGAGTCAACATGTGGTCCAGAACTGTAGCAGTGATCCAGCAGAACACTGGGATGTGACACATGATGTGGAGGCTCCTGGATGTCTTGATGTGTGAGATGATTGTGCTGGACTGCTCTTCATCACTGAATCTCCTCCTGAAGTACTCCTCCTTCTGGTTGTCAGAGAAGCCTCGTACTTCTGTTACCCTGTCAACACATGAACGAGGGATCTGATTGGCTGCTGCAGGTCGGGAAGTTATCCAGACGAGAGCCGAGGGAAGCAGCTTCCCCTTGATGAGGTTTGTCAGCAGCACGCTAACTGATGACTTCTGTGTGACATCAGACACGACCTCACTGTTGTTGAAATCCAGTGAAAGTCTGCTTTCATCCAGGCCGTCAAAGATGAACAGAACTTTACAGCCAGCGAGCTTCTCTGCTGTGAGCTTCTGTAATGTTGGATAGAAAACACGGATCAGCATGAGCAGACTGTACTGCTCATCTTTGATCAAGTTCAGCGACCTGAACGAGAACAGAATCAGCAGACTGATATCTTGGTTGTTGGAGCGCTGTGCCCAGTCCAGAGTGAACTTCAGCACTGAGAAGGTTTTTCCAACGCCAGCGACGCCGTTCATCAGAACCACTCTGACTCTGTGTAAGACTTCACAGATGTCCGGATCCTTGATTGGAGCGTCATGGAGGGTCTTCAACTTGGAAGCTGTTTCAGGCTGCCTCACCTCATGTTGGGTATTAACCTCTTCAGTTTCCTGTTGGTCAGGTAAGACTTTAAAGATGTCCTGACACTTGATTGGAGCGTCATGGAGGGTCTTCATCTTGGAAGCTGTTTCGAGCTGCCTCACCTCATGTTGGGTATTAACCTCTTCACTCTGTCCCTCTGTGATGTGGACCTCAGTGAAGATGCTGGTGAGGAAGGTTTTAGTTCCTGCTTCATCAGTTCCTTGAGTCACACATTCACATGTGCTGCTCAGACTGATCTGATGTTCATCTAAAACCTCCTGCAGACCACTTTCTGCTGAAAGAGAAGAAAAAAGGTAGAATGAAACAGAAATCAGTGTGACTGTTAATGTTCAGTAGGATAGAGGAGGTAGATTCCTGTTTTCAGAGATGAGGACATCAGCAGACAGATCTTCTGTCTTACTTTGTACAGTGCTGGTCTGACTGTCTGTCTGCAGTCCAGGTCTGGTTCTGGATCTTTCTGCACACTGGGGACAGGAGGAGTCTCCTGATGAAGCAGACTGGTCCCAGTATGAGGTGATGCACTGTCTGCAGAACCAGTGTCCACAGCTGGTAGAGACTGGATCCTTCAGGACGTCCTGACACAAAGAACAGCAGGACAGCTGCTCCTCCACAGAAACAGCCCTCCTCTTCCTCTCTCTGTGGACATGAACACATTCTTTATGTCACATGACATTAGTGGAGGCCAACCGACAGCTCACAAGCTGCATGCAGCTCTTTCCCCACATAAACAGTCCAGACTGTCAGTATTTACACACTTACAGTTTCTGTTCTTCAGACTCTGAGATTCAACACATTCAACTTGATATAAAATAAAATAAACTACAATCACAAGAGTTCAACAGTAATTAGACAGAGACAACAATGTGCCAGCAAAGGCAGAGAACAAGAAGAAGACTGTAAACTAGTAAACATGTAAGCAATGCAGGATTTAAAATAGATGTTTGATGAGGAGGGAAGTGGATTCAACGCATTAGTTAGACCACAAGCAGACACACAATGTGTTTTGGTAAGTAAGTCAATGTGAACATGACTTTAGTCTGTTAGAAAACTCCACAGGCTCCTTTAAGCTACTCTGATCCATTAAAAGTCAGGAACAATAAGCAGGAGGAAACTGAGCCGAACAGAAAAGTCCACTAGTGAAAAATAACAGACTGCTGCTCTTTTGTGTTGTGCTGCGGAACAGAGAGCTCTGCTAAATATCATCATAATGCATCTTTTCATGAGTGTTTCTCTCTCTCTGTTTCTGCTATAGTCTCTCTCCCTCTGTGTGAGTGTGACGTTAAACATCAGACTCAGTTTCCTCTGCTGCAGTGGTCAGTCTGCAGTGATAAATCAGCTGCAGAAGGCTGTTTCTATACATTTACATGACCTCCTCCCATATTTAGTGTCTTTGAACAGGAACACGTTAAGACACAGTCTGTATTACATGAGACCAAACATTGTACCTGCTGCTGCAGTCCTTTAGTAAATAAGGACAGACACAGCTTGACTTGTTAGTAAATCCTTAGTAAATATCACCCTGGGTTACCTGCTGCTACTTTACATTTATTGACTGGAAAATCAAACAGCAATAGCAGCCCTGTCTCTGTCTCTGGTTAACATGAACATGAAGATCTGTTGGAGATTACAGCTGAATGGAAGCTACTTCATTATTTCTTTCCTTCATATCTACACTACAACCTTCATGAAAGCGTCTCACTGAATCATCTTCAGGTCAGTTTACAGTAGAAACAGTCTCTTACTTTGTGTCTGAGGGTCCAGGTTCATTACTGAAGTTTAGAAGTTGACCATTAGACCAGTCACTCTTCATAGACAGACAGCTGGATATTACAGACTCTGCTCCGTCCTCCTCTTCCTCCTCTTTCTTCATCTTCTGGAGTCTGAGAGGTAAACCAGTAACACTGGAGACACACACACATACACTGTATAATAAACCTTCAATGTTGAGATTCAATGTTCCTCTCTCTCCTCTCTGCCAACCGGTCAGTTGATGTTCTCCCACTTTGAGTCTGGTTCTGAGGTTTCTTCCTGTTAAAATTGAGTTTTTTTCAAGTGCTGCTCATGTGGGAATGTTGGGTCTCTTTAGAGACTCAAGAACCTTATGAACCTACTAGAACACTGCACTCCCAGCTCATAGAACCTTATGAACCTACTAGAACACTGTGCTCCCAGCTCATAGAACCTTATGAACCTAGAACACTGCGCTCCCAGCTCATAGAACCTTATGAACCTAGAACACTGCGCTCCCAGCTCACAGAACCTCATGAACCTACTAGAGCACTGTGCTCCCAGCTCATAGAACCTCATGAACCTACTAGAACACTGTGCTCCCAGCTCATAGAACCTTATGAACCTACTAGAACACTGTGCTCCCAGCTCATAGAACCTCATGAACCTACTAGAACACTGCGATCCCAGCTCATAGAACCTTATGATCCTACTAGAATACTGCCCTTCCAGCTCATAGAACCTTATGATCCTACTAGAATACTGCCCTTCCAGCTCATAGAACCTTATGAACCTACTAGAACACTGCGCTCCCAGCTCATAGAACGTTATGAACCTACTAGAACACTGCGCTCCCAGCTCATAGAACCTTATGAACCTACTAGAACACTGCGATCCCAGCTCATAGAACCTTATGTACCTACTAGAATACTGCGCTCCCAGCATGCAGGCGTACTTGTGGTTCTTAGTATCTCTAAAAGTAGAACAGGAGGCAGATCCTTCAGTTCTCAGGTTCCTCTCCTGTGGAACCATCTCCCAGATTGGTTCCGGGGGGCAGACAGCCTCTCTACGTTTAAGAGTAGGCTTCAAACGTTCCTTTGTGATAAAGCTTCTAGTTCGGACCGGTTCCAGCTCCTAGTTTATGCTGCTATAGGCTTAGACTGCCGGGGGACTCCCATGATGCACTGGGCTCCTCTCTCCTCCTCCCTCTCTCTCTCTCTCTCTATCCATCCATCTATATCCATTAACATTCATGTTCTATTAATGCATTCAATAAGCTAAACTTCTTCCCCGGAGTTGTCTGTGCTTTCTGGTCTCACAGGTAATCTGGGCCTGTAGACGTCCGGATGTCAGATTCCAGTCCCGGACCTTCAATGTGCTTCTCTCTCTTCTCCTTCCTCTCTCCTCTCCTTCCTCTCTACTCCTCTCCTTCCTCTCTCTCCTCTCTATTCCTCTTGCCTCCTCTTCCTCTCTCTCCTCTCTACTCCAACCGGTCCAGGCAGATGTTCTCCCACTCTGAGTCTGGTTCTGAGGGTTCCTCCTGTTAAAAGATGTTCTTCCACTCTGAGTCTGGTTCTGAGGGTTCTTCCTGTTATAGGGAGTTTTTTCTCTCCACTGTCACCAAGTGCTGCTCATGTGGGAATGTTGGGTCTCTTTAAATTAAAACCTGAAGAGTTCGGTTTAGACCTGCTCCATGTGGAAAGAGCCTTCACATGACTCTGTTGTGATTTGGCGCTTTATAAATAAAGATTGATTGATTGACTGAGAACAGGAATCAAGCATCTGTCACTAAATGAAAAGATATAAATAAAGAAATAATGCAGTCAATGCTCAAACTATAAAAGGATCAGTGACTGAATTATAAAAAACTCAGTTTTATAAAATAAATATTGTTGTAATGTATATTATCAAATAATACTAAACTGAATCATCTTCAGGTCAGTTTACAGTAGAAACAGTCTCTTACTTTGTGTCTGAGGGTCCAGGTTCATTACTGAAGTATAGAGGAGGATCTTTAGACCGGTCACTCTTCATAGACAGACAGCTGGATATTACAGACACTGCTCCGTCCTCCTCTTCCTCCTCTTTCTTCATCTTCTGGAGTCTGAGAGGTAATCTTGTAACACTGGGGACACACACACACACACAGTATAATAAACCCAGTCCTGCCTCTCAACTTAGTAGCTTCTTATTAGTTGACATGACTTTAACTACAACCATGTGTGTTTTCTAGTCATCACAAAGAGAAACTTTGACTCTGGTTTAAATCCAACAAACACACTTCAGATAAACATGTGTGTGCTTCTTAACTGTGACTTCTCTCTATTTAGAGCTCAGCAGTGAGTCACGTGACATCGCTGTGAGGACGCACAAACCAGGAAAACAACAACAGGAAACAACGTTTAACACCTCAAACTCTGTCATTTCACATTATTCTGACACACTTTAATCAACTAAACAATGAATGTGATAAATAATCATCAGATTGATCAATAATGACAGTAATCATTATTTACAGTCCTGATATTAACACTCACCTGCCTCACACTGTTTTCCTGCTTCTGCTCTGATGACTGTAAAATGGCGTCTGACTGAATACTTTCACCTTTACTGCCTACCTGTCTGCTCCTCCTTTCTTTTTTAATGGAAGTCACGTATGTGTGTATGTGTGTATGTGTTAGATGAATAATTGCAGGTGAGCTCAAAGTGCAAACAGCGAGTTTACTCAGTGTACTAATACACAGATTTACTAATTTTGTCCTCAAATATTCCACCATGGAACGAAAAAAGTAGAGTCCACATTTTAAAGACGTGAAAACTACCGTCACATGACTCTACAGCTGATGATGACGACACAAAATGATGAAGATTAGTTAAAGTCAGAAATCTTGATTAGCTGCTGAGTGAATTATTTAGTGTTTAATATACGTTTCAACACCTCAAACTCTGTCATTTCAGATTTTTCTGATAAACTAGAGCCCCCGCCCCATGTGTTGAGGCTATAGTCCTCACTGCAGGCGACCCCGGTTCAAATCCCGTGCCGAGCGGTCTTATCCTGCGTGTCATTCCCTCTCTCTGTTTCCTGTCTATCTCTACTGTCCTGTACATTAAAGGCAAAAAAGCCCGAAAAAAATATACAAAAAAACAAAACAAGACTTTAATCAACTAAACAGTTAATTTGATAAATAATCATCAGATTGATCAATAATGACAGTAATCATTATTTACAGTCCTGATATTAACACTCACCTGCCTCACACTGTTTTCCTGCTTCTGTTCTGAAGACTGTGAAATGGTGACTGACTGGACACTTGAAACTTTAACTTCCTGTCTGTTTGTTCCTCTTTTTCATTTACTGGAAGTCACGTACGTGTGTGTGTGTGTGTGTGTGTCTGTGTGTGTGTGTGTGAACATAACATACGCCACGTAATGTTTTATAACATTTACAAGCAGACATCAGACGTCTTTTACAAGTTGCATCCACTCTAATCTAGTCATTTAAAGGATGGGTTCACAATTTTTCAAGTCTGAAAATCCAACACATTGTTAAAGATGAAACCAGTCAGCAGTGTGTAGTCGGCTCACAGTTCAGATGTCTATGAGTTGTTAACAGCTCCACCAAATACTGATTCTTCCCTCTAAACTTCTCACATGCTTTCATTTCAATAAATGTTCAAATGATCCAATATTTCAGCAAAAATCAAAGATTAGAGAAAAAGTCCAAAAACTGAAAACACATTTGTGTATCAGAACTTAGTTTTTTCTTCTTTCCCATTAATCATCTCAGCAGCCCTCACATTTATCTGTTGACCCTTTGGAGGGGCCCCACCCCTAGGTTGGGAACCACTGGACTAAACTAGCTAACTGTATATGAAGTAGTATAAACTAGCTAACTGTATATAAAGTAGCGTAAACTAGTTAACTGTATATAAAGTAGTATAAACTAGCTAACTGTGTATAAAGTAGTGTAAACTAGCTAACTGTATATAAAGTAGTGTAAACTAGCTAACTGTATATAAAGTAGCGTAAACTAGTTAACTGTATATAAAGTAGTGTAAACTAGCTAACTGTATATAAAGTAGTATAAACTAGCTAACTGTATATAAAGTAGTATAAACTAGCTAACTGTATATAAAGTAGTGTAAACTAGCTAACTGTATATAAAGTAGTATAAACTAGCTAACTGTATATAAAGTAGTGTAAACTAGCTAACTGTATATAAAGTAGTATAAACTAGCTAACTGTATATAAAGTAGTATAAGCTAGCTCCACCTCCAGCAGCTACAACAGTAACATGCTGCTCTAACACTGATGCTTCACTATTAATAATCTAATGATGTCATATGTAATAATATATCACTACATTTACTGTAATACTGCATACTACATCACTATAATACTCAGTGTTGGGGAGTAATGAATTACATGTAACGACGTTACGTAAGAAAATGCGTAATTAAATTACAGTTGCTTTTGGAAATTTCCATGATTACATTTTTAGTTACATTTGAAAAGCTCAAATCTCAAAAGCTCGGATTTATCAAATAGTCAACCTCCTTCTTTCAAAGCCACAAGTTAGATCCTGATGCTGTCTCTGGTCATGTGCCATTCAGTCAGACTCAGCAACATGTCAGAGGCACAGAAGAATACGTTCCTGTGTTGGAAATACAAACACAGACATCCCATCTCCCGCATATTGATAGCAGCTCCCTGACGACCGCAAATAAAACACAATCTCCTGGAATGTGGAGTGAGTGAGCAGAGTGCACACTAGAGAGTGTCTGCGCGCGTGTGTATATGTGTGACTATAAATGCAGCGTGCGTGAGAGCAAAGCTTCCTTATACCGACACTGATCGCACCCCTCCCCTGGTCCCTCCATCCGTCTGAATGTGGCAGCAGAGACTCATCAGACCCGCCGATGTTCTTCCAGTCTTCTATCGTCCAGTTTTGGTGATCTTCAGTTTCCTGTTCTGAGCTGAGAGGAACCCGGTCTGGTCTCCTGCTGCTGGATCCCGTCTGCTTCAAGCTTCCACATGTTGAGCCTTCAGAGACGGTCTTCTGCAGACCTCGGTTGTAATGAGGAGTTATTTGAGGGACTGTTTCCTTTCTATCATCTCCAACCAGTCTGACCTCTGACCTCTGGCATCAACAAGGCATTTTCCTCTTTTTGGGAGCATCCTCTGTGAACCCTGAGATGGTTCTAGATCACGTTCACAGTCTCTTAAACCAATGTTCTTCTTCGTTCTGATGCTCAGTTTGAACTTCAGCAGCTCGTCTTCACCACGTCTACATGAATAAATGAGCTGAGTTGCTGCCGTGTGATTGGCTGGTTAGATATTTGAGTTAAGGAGCAGTTGAACAGGTGTACCTAATAAAGCAGGTGATGAGTGTTTAGTGGAGATTTTTACACAGTCATTCAACACTCACATAAAATGGTGGAAGGTAAATGTAGAGCACTGTGTAGTAAATACGGAGTGATTTCAGACACAGCTCCTGTTCTCTTGTGATGTAATATCCTATGGGAGTATTGTCACTGTGTACTTTATACTACACTTTATGTTACTGCGTTGTTTTTTACACATGAAGAAGAGTAAAGTGTCGTTCCTGATGTGTTTACAGCGCTGTGATGAAGAACCAGACGTAAACTCTGGGAGTCTTCAGCAGTCTGGATTAAATTAACCGGCTCTGTTTGGGATTAACTCAGGTTTACTGGAGTCACTGTTAAACCGGATAAATCACCACGGCAACTGATGCTGAACAGTCAACCTGCTCCAGACCACCGACCAATCAGATCACTGGAAAATAAAGAGTCATCATTCCTACAGGATCCAGACATGGACAAAAGTCCTGAGTTTACAATAAAGTGACGAGTAAAAGAGATAAATATGTTTTTATAGATCAGTAGAAACATTTTACTGTTTAAAGTTTCAGTCCAAATAACACGAGACACCTGAGTGATGAGAATTAATGATGAATAAAAACCAAAGATTATCCAGACTGTACTAGTACTTTACTGTAGTACAGTTAGAGGTACTAGTACTTTACTGTAGTACAGTTAGAGGTACTAGTACGTTACTGTAGTACAGTTAGAGGTACTAGTACTTTACTGTAGTACAGTTTGAGGTACTAGAACTTTACTGTAGTACAGTTAGAGGTACTTGTACTTTACTATAGTACAGTTAGAGGTACTAGTACTTTACTGTAGTACAGTTTGAGGTACTTGTACCTTACTGCAGTACAGTTTGAGGTACTTGTACTTTACTGCAGTACAGTTAGAGGTACTAGTACTTTACTGTAGTATAGTTTGAGGTGTTAGTACTTTACTGTAGTACAGTTAGAGCTACTAGTACTTTACTGTAGTACAGTTAGAGGTACTAGTACTTTACTGTAGTACAGTTTGAGGTGTTAGTACTTTACTGTAGTACAGTTTGAAGTACTAGTACTTTACTGTAGTACAGTTTGAGGTACTAATACTTTACTGTAGTACTGTTAGAGGTACTAGTACTTTACTGTAGTACAGTTAGAGGTACTAGTACTTTACTGTAGTACAGTTTGAAGTACTAGTACTTTACTGTAGTACAGTTTGAGGTACTAGTACTTTACTGTAGTACAGTTAGAGGTACTAGTACTTTACTGTAGTACTGTTTGAGGTGCTAGTACTTTACTGTAGTACAGTTAGAGGTACTAGTACTTTAATATAACAAGCTTTTAAAATACAACACATTGTTAAAGATGAAACCAGTCAGCAGTGTGTAGTCGGCTCACAGCTCAGATGTCTATGAGTTGTTAACAGCTCCACCAAATACTGATTCTTCCCTCTAAACTTCTCACATGCTTTCATTTCAATAAATGTTCAAATGATCCAATATTTCAGCAACAATCAAAGCTCTGCTGTTACATCTACCAGTAATAGTTCACTTACCAAATATTACTGTAAAGTCTTTATGAACTAAAACACATTGTTTTACTGTTGTTGTAACCAGCTTCCAAAATATACTTTACCAGTAACTTTAAAACTATTTAAGCTTATTTTCTGTTTAACTGCACAAATAAAAGACTTTACTAAATATAAAGTGTGATATTGTGTGATATCAATGATGAGAGGCAGAGACTTTACCTTCAGTAGAGTTGTGTTTATTGCTGAAACTATCAGAGACACATGATAACATGGACAGGTTCTGTCTCTCATAGCTGAGCTCTACATACTCTGCATGCTGCTCTTCATCATTCCCTCATACCAATAACACTGGAGCCCTCTGCTGGTCCTCACCTGCAATCACATGCACACACTTCATAACACAAGAACACATTATAGAAACACATTTGGTCATTTACATTATGAAGAATATTAAATCACATTAACATAGTTCATTAATCTGAATGAGCAGCTATTAACTGTTTAATCACGGGAGCTAGCTAAACTCTACGAAGCTCCATTTCAATTCAAAACGTTTCTAACAGTTTTCTACCTTAAACTCGGTCTGAAACACATCAGAGAGATTTAAAATGTCTTTAGTGATAAGTTGTGACACGTTGACACACATGACTAACCTGTTTTATAGAAGAAAAGCAGAGACAGGAGACGTTAGTGTTCATTCAGCAGGCTGTTCTCTGTCTGAGGAGACGAACTAGCTTGTTTTGGTGGATCCTCCCCTGCTGGCGGAACAGAAGAACTACACTCTACAACATAAAGATTAAACCCATAATAACAAGAATATATGTTCATCTGGTTTTATTCACTAAAACATATTAAATAACATTTCCAACCTGACAATATTGACCATTTGTAGCTCTCACAACAACAACCACAAATACACTGAATTTCAATGTGATGGATTTTAAAAGTTATATTGTTTAAAATATTGCAAAACTAAAGACTTAAATTGGACTAAAAACTCAACTAACAGAAATACAGCAATAAAATAAACCAGTAAAACACACAAAAGGTTCAAATGTAGGATATACAGCATATAAATCAATCAATCAATCTTTATTTGTATAGCGCCAAATCACAACAGTTACTATAAAAATAAATAAGTGGTAGATCAGTGGATACAAATGAGTTTACACACTACAAAATAAAGCTTAAAAATAATATTAAGAATATATGTAAATCTGGCCTTTGTAACCAAAAACTAAACTTAACTAAACAAAAACAAAAAAACAGACATAAGATAGTATTTCCAGCCTAATAACTCAATTGAACCAGTCAATCAATCAATCAATCTTCATTTATATACAGTACACTAAAAACTCAACTAACAAAAATACAGCAAGAAAATAAACCAGAAAACACACAAAAGGTTCAAATGTAGGATATACAGCATATAAATCAATCAATCAATCTTTATTTAACTTCAGGTTTTAACTTTAAAGAGACCCAACATTCCCACATGAGCAACTATAAAACTAAAGAAGTGGTAGATCAGTGGATACAAATAAATTCACACTCTACAAAATTAAAGCTTAAAAATAATATTAAGAATATATGTAAATCTGACCAAAAACTAAACTAAACTAAACAAAAACAAACACAAAAACAGACATAAGATAGTATTTCCAGCCTAATAACTCAATTGAATCAATCAATCAATCTTTATTTATATACACCAAATCTAAACAAAAGTTGTCTTAAGGCATTTTTCACTGCGTTAACACATACATTTGGAAGTGTGAAAGGAAAAATCATACATATACTGAATTTAAACCATTGTATCAGTTATTCAAATATTGAAATATGGAAAGAAAATAAACCAGAAAACACAAAGAAGATTCAAATGTAAGATGTACAGCATATAAAACTAAATAAGTGGTAGATCAGTGGATAAAAATTAGTTAGAAGTGATTTAAAGGAAGATAAAGACTTATCAAACAGGTTGATCCAGAGGCCTGACAGCAAAACCTAAAAATGGAAGTATACTCTACAAAATAAAGCTTAAAACCATAAATATATTTATAAAACTGGCATTTTTCACCAAAAAAACAAAAAAACAAGCAAAAATAGACATGAGATAGCATTTCCAGCTCGATAACTCAATCAATCAATCAATCTTTATTTATATGCACCAAATCAAAATTTAAGTTATCTGAAGGCCCTTTTCAGATAGAGCAGGTCTAGGTTCTAGGTGAGCAACCAGCTGTGTTAACCGTACATTTGTAGGTGTGACAGCAAAAATCACACATATACTGAATTTAAACCATTGTATCAGTGTGATGGATCTTATCAAAAGTTATTAAAATATTGAAATCCAAGAAAATAAAGAAAATAAACCAGAAAATACAAGAAGATTAAACCGTAAGATGTACAGCATATAAAACTAAATAAGTGGTAGATCAGTGGATAAAATGAGTTAGAAGAAGTGATTTAAAGGAAGATAAAGACTTATCAAACAGGTTGATCCAGAGCCCTGACAGCAAAGACCAGGCTCCATATTTATCTGTGCTGATAATCAGCGCTAATTCATTTCCCTCCACTCAGTGTGAAGTTAGAGAAAAACTAATGGAGGCTTTATTTATTGAATGATTGATGTGTTTAAACTGCTGATGGCACAGATAGATTTCAAAGAGCTGTAAGGACACATAAGTCAACAGGAGGTTCAGCTGGAGATGAGTTGGACAGTGGAGAAGATACATTTCATGTTTTTAATCAAGTTGTGTCCGTATATTAAAGCTGGATACCTTTAATATTTACACACTGAGACTCTGAAAAGTCATCTGGAGCCTTTAAAAGTGATCAAATCTGTGTTTACTTACAGCTTAATGTAAATAATGTGTTAAATATCATAATGAGATATAAACTGTTAATTTTAACATCATATTTCTGCATATAAAAGCTTTCTACATTTAATATTTACACACCTTGGTAAGTTACCTGCCTGGTTACCTGTCTATACACATAATATACCAAATGACCACTGTTTCATATTTCCAGCTGAGACTGTGAGAAAACTACAACACGTCATCATTATTTCTACTCTGCTGCTCTGACTGTGGTAAAACAGCCACGTCTCACTCTCTCCCAGCAGTAATCCTTCTCCTGCTGAAAGTCACAGTCAATTCTCTTCTGCTTCATTCATTAGTTTTAGTCCTCGTTAACTCTCAGTGTGATTCTGAGATGCTTGATAAATATGAGTCCAGGCTCACAGTCTGACTTATAACACCTGTTTTTATCTTCAGCTAAATCCAGAGATAACTGTTCAGTTTGGAGTCAGTTAAGAGACTTAAGTGAAGAATACAAAATCTAGATCCAGACTCCAGATGGATCATCAGGATCCAGCTGATCCTCTCTCAACACTCCTGGATGTTCACTCTCACTCTGGCAGAGACCAATAATATCCCCATCTGATGAGAGAAGAAGAAAGAACAGAGGAGATAAATGAGTGTTTAGTGAGACTCACTTGATCAGCTGTCAGTCAGTGATGCAGCACATCCAGTATAAAGAGCAGCAGGGACTTCAGTCCTGTTCAGACCACAAGTGGAACAGCTGTGCAGCGTAGCTTGCTTCCTTTCAGCTCTCATGTTAACGTGTTGGAGTGAACACACTGAGCTCCAAGCTCACACACCTGCACACACTTTTACTATCAAGTGTGTTTCCTCTGCAGATTTCACTCAAGTACACAGAGCAGAGGTGGTCCTGGCTAGTTTTGCGCCCTGGGCGGACCGTCCATCGCGCACCCCCCCCACCCCCACCCCACCCCACCCCCCAACACAAGCACAATATTGAACTATCTCTGTTATTTTATTACAATTATTATTAAATACATAAGTTAACAAGACTAGAGAAAGAAATTAAGATAAATAAATGACATGTAGTATGTTAACACCAATGTAAATTCACCACACAAAAAATAAGGTCAATAAATGAAATATATTATTATAAATATATTATTTTTTGCATTTTATTTATTTATTGCATTTTCACATAACCCAATAATTTACATAACAGGTCTGTATTAATTTTATAAATGTATTACTATTTATTTGGAAGCAGCAATTTGTGTTGCGTGGGCTGGGATCATAATCATCACAGGTCAGTTTACCCCCCCCCCCCCCCCCCCCCCTTGGTTTTCCTCTGAGAATGAGACTCACTCACAACCAGCTCACAGCCTCTGCAGTCGCAAGTTGATCCCCCGCCCCCTCCCCTTTGCCTTTTCTTCTGACATACACAACCTGTATACATGACTGTCAGCAGCAAGTTGATGTGATAGTAGAAGAGTGGAAATGAGCGGTAGTAGTCTAGAAAACTGGCGATTTTGATTTTGAGGACGCACTTCTTTTTTTTTTCGAGCGTCGTGCGCCCCCAAGTAGATTGCGCCCTGGGCGGTTGCCCACTTTGCCCATAGCAAAAACCGCCACTGACACAGAGGAAATAAAGTGCAGAGAGTCATGAACACATTACTGCAGAAACAGAGACATTCACTCATCAGTTTACTGATGGATTTACTGCTGATACATGTCAACTCTTATCAAAGTTTAAAGCTACAGAGTCTCTGTGGGATTTGAAGATGTTTCCTGCTGTTAAATCATCACATGACAATCAGTCAGAGCTCTCAGCTAAACAGCTGCTGTGATTCCTGGACTTCAGCAGAGGTGCTGGTCTGTATAAAGACCACATGGTTACTAAACGTAATGATGCTTGTGTGAAATCAGAGCCAGTGATTTGCAGGCTGCAGTCAGACTGGTCTTAGAGCTCTGACAAAGATGAACTGATCAATAGTTTAGTGTTGAAATGAGAGAACAAACACTTTGAGATCAGATTTGATGATGAGGATCACTGTCTCTATACATCTTGTAAGGCTGTCAGCTGTAATCCAGCTTTATTTCTTGCAGACATCAACACAACAACAACAGTCGTCTTCACATCAACTCAAACACATGATCACAACAAGCTTCTGGCTCATCTGATTGGCTGACTGTTCTCTCTCTCTCTCTGTCTTTCTGTCCAATCCTGAAGCCTGTCACCATTCTCCTCTCACAGCTTCACTGAGGAAAGCAGCACTGAGAAGGTTGGAGCTTCACCAGGAAATACTGGATCTTTGCTTTGATACTGACTGTGTTTAATACTAAACTGCTGAAACCAGCACAGACTGACTCCAACTCTCTACTGACCTCAGAGTCTCCAGTCTGCAGTCTGGACTTTCCTCAAGATCCATCAGCTGCTTCATGTCTGATTCCTTCAGGTTGTTGTATCTCAGATCCAGCTCTCTCAGATGGGAGGAGTTGCCCTTCAGAGCTGAGGCCAGATAATCACAGCTGATCTTTGACAAACTGCAGTACCACAATCTGAATAAAGAATAAATGAAGTCAGTTTAGAAACAAAGTTCATGTTTGAAATGATGAAATGTTTCATAATCTGTTCAGAGCTGAAGAAGATTTAAATGTAGAAGTTTAGAAAATGTGTGTGTGTGTGTGTGTGTGTGTGTGTGTGTGTGTGTGTGTTACTGTGTATGTGTTGAGTTTGTGTGTCTGTGTGTGTGTTATAGTGTGTGTGTGTGTGTGTGTGTGTGTGTGTGTGTTACTGTGCATGTGTTGAGTTTGTGTGTCTGTGTGTGTGTTATAGTGTGTGTGTGTGTGTGTGTGTGTGTGTCTATATATGTGTGTGTATATACGTGTGTGTGTGGTTGTGTGTCTATGTATGTGTGTGTATGTGTGTGTGATAGTGTGTGTGTGTGCGCGTATTTGAGTGTTTATGTGTGTGTGTGTGTGTGTGTGTGTGTGTGTGTGTCTGTGTGTGTGTGTGAAGCATCAATATCAATGATCAGACATTATTCATTAAAACATTAAATAATAATAATAAAGAAATATTTCTCCTTCATCAAGTAAACTTGATGAGTTTGAAACAGAATATTTAGAACTAAATTCCCTCTTTGAGTTTGGATCCCTCCACTGCAGCTCAGCAAGGAAACACTGAAGAAACACAAACATACTTACTTGATATGTGGAACTCAGACTGCTGAAGCCTCATATTAGTTTACACTCTGGAAGTCATTTTTACTCACAACAACACTGTGGATTTAAATTCCTGAAAACATTTACATTCTACACATTTGTGTTCAGCAAATCCTGAAAATTATGAACCAAACATTTGAAACTTCACTGAAGAATTTAAATTTAATAAATAGAAATAAATCTACCAAAGCTACAGTCAGTGAACTCACATCAGAGTCTTCAGTCTACAGTTTGGACTCTCCAGTCCAGCAGACAGACGCTTCACTGATGAATCAGACAGGTAGTTCTTACTCAGGTCCAGATGTGTTAGATGAGGGTTGGTCTTCAGAGCTGAGGCCAAAACTTCACAGTGAGTCTCTGAGAGTCCACAGTCAGAAAGTCTGTAATGACACAAATATTCCAACATATGTTATCATGAAAGAGGACACTTTATATTTACTTCATGCATTTGATGATCAAACAGTTTGATGCTTATTATTTTGATGAACATTTGTTCTTCTCATCATCTTTTTATTAAATGTATTTTTTCTGATGCATTTTATTCCTTAAATGTAAAAATGAAGCTCAGAGAAAGTTCAGACAGGAAGAGCATCTTTTTTACAAGCTCACATCTATAGTTTGATTTCTCATCCCTCAGTCATTCTGATCTTTCTCACAGCTCATCATTTCCTTTCTGTCATTTCTGGGGCATCAATTAAGACATCAGCTGTTCACATCTCCTGCTCACATCTAACCAATAGCACACGGACACATGTTCTTTGTCAGCCTATCATATTGCAGCTGTCTTTTTAAATGTTTCTCCCTCTCTGCTCAGTGCTTTCAGAGCTGCTGCATATCAGGATGATTCAGATTCAAGTAGTTGACTCTTGGGAGAAATGTCAAGTATCAGGCTTTGTCAACCAGCTCAGTCTGCTGTTGTACTCACAGCATGTTTATCAATTGTAGCCTGTTCATTGAAGCAGTGTTCAGTCAGCGTGACTGCTCTCTGCTGCTGTGGGAACATGTGTGTGCAAATATTAGTAGCCTAGTACTTCGATTTCTATCTAGATATTGTAGCTGCGTTGCTGTCTGCATCACTTTAACTTCCTCTCTTCAAGCAGCAATAGTTTTACCTAGCCTTTGTCCAAAAGTCAAGTCACACACAGATGAGATCAGCTGTCCTAATTAACGTTGATTCAGGTGCCTGGTTCAGTGAGCCGCAGTCTGTGTCCAGCCAAAGATCTTCTCTGAGAGAAGATGCTTCCTCGCTCTGTTTTGTTTCTTCATCAAACAATGTTCATGAAACATGGCCACTCTAGAGATGTCCAGTCGGTAAATAAGCATCTTTCTTTGCTCACAGGTAACATCTATCACAAGAGCTTTTCATAAAGTCACTTTGAAGCTTGTTTCTATGCAGCATTTAACTTTGTATTTGGGTTCCAGTGATTCAGCAGTAAGCTTCCTAGCTAGCGCTGCATGTACGTAGCTGCTAGGCTAAATAGTAAACTTCACTGTTAGTTTTATTTGATTTCCAACATTTGTACAGAGCTGACCATGCTCCTCTGATACTGATGATTCTGGACAGGAAACACTTATTTACTTTAGTTTCCTTTCATTCATTCAGAACATCTTCCTCAGTCAGGACTTCATCTTCCTCAGCCAGGACTTCATCTTCATCATTAGGACTTCCTCTTCATCAGTGTGACATGTAGCATCAGATCATCATTCAGCTCACTGTGTTCAGCAGCAGTTATGTTTCTGTAAACCTGACAGCGTTTCTGTTTTATTTATAGAAGCATCACATTGTTGTCATTCAGATTCTTTTATTGTGTTTTTATTTGTATTTATTTAGTGTTCTTATGTGTGAAGGACTCTGGACCAATGATATTGTGTTTAAAGTGATATAAATAAGTAGAAGTTGATGCATCAGCAGCTTCACCATCGCTGGCTACAACACCAGCAGCATTTCAAAGTAAAAGTCAAATGTTGAGCTGCATGTATTCTGCTGTCATTTCACTGATTACGTTATTTTATTTAGCGTCGCTGTCATTATGACTATGACAACATGATGTAGATGACAGGTGATGTGATCTACAGGCTGACTGTGTAGTTCTATCATATTTACAATATGATTTTAGAAGCCCCATTTCTTCTGAAGATGAATTCATTGACCTCTTTTATTCATCCTTTAACAAGGTCTACAGATATATCAAATGAAGGAGCACGCTGATCTTCAGATTCAGGTTATTTATTAATGATGTCATGTACTCAGCAGACATGTGAGGTCATTATCAGTTCCTCTTCAACATCTAGACTGTTGGTCATCTACAGCATCCTGATGGCTCTTCAATAAATGACAGATGAAAGGTGTGTAAAGCTAACAGCTATGGTAAGCTCTGCATATAACTGGTGGTTGGTGCTTCATGTTTAGTCTCACCATTCTTTAGCTGCTCTCTAATCTCTGCTCACTGCTGAGCTCCTTGGAGCTTCCAATCATCTCTGACTTCAATCATCATTGTATGTTACTGCCTAGTTTAATAAGTACAAGTTAGTCCTGATCTCTAGCATTGCTGGCTATGGCCCATCATGCAACAGGGCAGACTGGACAAGTTCACATTGGTAGCTGTTCAACTCATCATGCCCGTTAGCATCGCTGCTGCTAATGGAGCTCTGGTTTTATTATATCTGCTTATGATTGACATGTTTATTATTCTTAGTGTGCAATAAAGAAACCTGTCATGCTCATTATTTAGTTTCATCTCTTAGATTATTATTATTATTATTCAAGATACCAAACAGTGAAGCATGTGAATTAAATAAAAAGAAAACAATCTACCAAAGTTACAGTCAGTGAACTCACTTCAGACCCAGTTTACAGTTTGGACTCTCCTGTACAGCAGACAGAAGCTTCTCTGATGAATCAGACAGTTTGTTGAGATTCAGGTGCAGCTCTGTCAGATGAGGGTTGGACTTCACAGCTGAGGTCACAACTTCACAGTCAGTGTCTGTGAGTTTAATGTCAGTAAGTCTGTAATGACACAAATATTACAACATATTATCATGAAGTGGCTCAAGGTTCAGACTAACAAGGAGAACACATGTTTGAATCTCAAAAACTAAAATAATGTATTAAAGTAAGTTATTAACAAACTAAATGTAAACTCCATGTGTAATGTGTAGAATCAGTAGTGTAGGGAAGTGCATGGATGAGGGGAAATGTGTGCTAGACAATAACAAACACATGAAGCAAAGAAAGAAAAGAGATGTTGCTGGTGGAAGAGAGAGGGAGACACTGAGCAGGCCAGCTTTGATAAGGTGATCCAGCCCAAAGCCCAGCTGATGCTTCAGCCTGATGACTCCATTAGTATTATTATTATTAATATTATTATCATTATTATTATTATTATTATTATTAATTTATTCCTTTAATATGAAGAAACAGAAAACAAGAGGAGAGAGATCAGTGGAAGCTGCAGTTATACTGGAAGCATCTTAACCAATAAGCTACCAGAACACTCCCAGTTCAGCTGATGCTGTCTCACTGTGCTTGAATGAAACAATCATTCTCATCACTCTCTCTCAGACCTGCACACTTTAATCTTTGTTTAGCTTTAATCTTGCAGATGGAGGAGAGAACATGGAGTTACATTGAGGCTTCCATAATGTGCACAGTGTGTGTGTGTGATCTGATCCCATGTCTGTCTCCACTAAGTTAACATGAGGACATCTTGATTAGAAAACCACTTTTACTGTCCACTATGTTTAATGTGACTGCAGGATATTTAGACTCAGTTCAGCTCAGTGAACAGTTCCAGTTGAGAAAGATCATCTCTCTTTGCTACCTGCTGCTGTCAGGTTCACATCCATAAGCAGCTACATTTACTGACTGTTCACAAACACTAATGAATCTAATGACCTGACAATATTACACCTGAACATCATTAAATATGAATGTATTCAATATTTAGACGTTTAGTGTCCACTTTCTTTTCTGAGAATCTGAAAAACTGATTCAGCACAAACACAATGAACAAACCAATCAGGTTGAATTATTTTAACATGATGTCATCAGAAAGATGTTATCAGGGTATCAGCATTAACATATAACATTGAGCTTTAATGTGTATCAGATCTCTTTAAACAGGCTGAATTCTGCCGTTCTGCTCTTATATATTGATCAGACCTCTGTGCATTTCCTGCTACTACTCTTCTCTACACCAACAAGAGAGAAAACAGCTGAGAGTTTCTTTCTTTCTTTCTTGATTATATATCATGTAATAATAACTTTACTGCTTTCACTGATAACTGTAAAATACTGATGTTGTGATAAAATGCTGCTGTAATAAAACCTCAACCACAACCTCTAAAGTCCTTCATGTGTTTCACCAGGTTTGAATGAATCCTCCAACACACAAAGGAAGAGAAAGAGAAGAAAACACTGTCAAATCCAATAATGACTAGAAATAAATAGAATAACTGTTCATTATCTTAACAGCTATAAACATCAACATTATTTAAACTCAACATTTAAACAGCTCAACAACATCTGAGACTAAATATAACTGACATGTTATTTCATATATAAACAAGTAGAGCACTATTTTAACTATAATAAAACATTTATATTATTTATATTTGAAGAACTAAACTACTAATCTACACTGATTTATAATATTAATCACATCTGGACTTACTGAGCCTTTCTGCAGTTCCTCACAGCTGGGATCAGTCTCCGTCGTCCCTCCTCTGATGTGTTGTACTTCTTCAGGTTCAACTCATCCAGAACCTCCTCTGACATCTGCAGCATGTAGGCCAGAGCTGAGCACTGAAACACAGAGAGTTCCTTCTCTGATCTCTTCTCTGACTTCAGGAACTGTTGGATCTCCTGATGTACTGAGCGGTCGTTTATCTCCATCAGACAGTGGAAGATGTTGATGCTTCTGTCAGGAGAGATATCACCACTGTTCATCCACTTCAGGTTGTTGATGACTCTCTGGATGGTTTCTGGACTGTTGTCTGTCTGACCCAGCAGGCCTCCTAAGAGACTCTGGTTGGACTCCAGAGAGAGGCCATGAAGGAAGCGGACAAACAGGTCCAGGTGGCCATTTTCACTTCTGAGAGATTTCAGCATGGCTCTCTTCAGGAAGTCATCCAGTACCTCTGTCTTCCTGCTGGTGTAACAGTGGTACATGTAGACTGCAGCCAGAAACTCCTGAATGCTCAGATGAACAAAGCTGTAGACTGGTTTCTGGAAGATCACACTCTCTCTTTTGAAGATCTCTGTACAAACTCCTGATAACACCGAGGCCTCTGTGACATCAAGACCACACTGCTCCAGGTCTTCTTGGTAGAACATGATGTTTCCTTTCTCCAGTTGTTCAAACGCCAGCCTCCCCAGCTTCAGAAGAAGGTTCCTGTCAGCCTCCGTCAGCTCCTGTGGACTCGTCTCATGTCCCTCATCATACTTGTTCTTCTTCCTCTTTGTCTGAACCAGCAGGAAGTGTGAGTACATGTCAGTTAGGGTCTTGGGCAGCTCTCCTCTCTGGTCTGGAGTCAGCATGTGGTCCAGAACTGTAGCAGTGATCCAGCAGAAGACTGGGATGTGACACATGATGTGGAGGCTCCTGGATGTCTTGATGTGTGAGATGATTGTGCTGGACTGCTCTTCATCACTGAATCTCCTCCTGAAGTACTCCTCCTTCTGGGGGTCAGTGAAGCCTCGTACTTCTGTTACCCTGTCCACACATGAAGGAGGGATCTGATTGGCTGCTGCAGGTCTGGTTGTTATCCAGATGAGAGCCGAGGGAAGCAGCTTCCCCTTGATGAGGCTTGTCAACAGCACGCTGACTGATGACTTCTGTGTGACATCAGACACTATCTCACTGTTGTTGAAATCCAGTGAAAGTCTGCTTTCATCCAGGCCGTCAAAGATGAACAGAACTTTACAGCCAGTGAGCTTCTCTGCTGTGAGCTTCTGTAATGTTGGATAGAAAACACGGATCAGCATGAGCAGACTGTACTGCTCATCTTTGATCAAGTTCAGCGACCTGAACGAGAACAGAATCAGCAGACTGATATCTTGGTTGTTGGAGCGCTGTGCCCAGTCCAGAGTGAACTTCAGCACTGAGAAGGTTTTTCCAACGCCAGCGACGCCGTTCATCAGAACCACTCTGACTCTGTGTAAGACTTCACAGATGTCCTGATCCTTGGTTGGAGCGTCATGGAGGGTCTTCATCTTGGAAGCTGTTTCAATCTGCCTCACCTTATGTTGGGTATGAACCTCTTCAGTTTCCTGTTGGTCAGGTAAGACTTTAAAGATGTCCTGACACTTGATTGGAGCGTCATGGAGGGTCTTCATCTTGGAAGCTGTTTCAAGCTGCCTCACCTCATGTTGGGTATTAACCTCTTCACTCTGTCCCTCTGTGATGTGGACCTCAGTGAAGATGCTGATGAGGAAGGTTTTAGTTCCTGCTTCATCAGTTCCTTGAGTCACACATTCACATGTGCTGCTCAGACTGATCTGATGTTCATCTAAAACCTCCTGCAGACCACTTTCTGCTGAAAGAGAAGAAAAAAGGTAGAATAAAACAGAAATCAGTGTGACTGTTAATGTTCAGTAGGATAGAGGAGGTAGATTCCTGTTTTCAGAGATGATGACATCAGCAGACAGATCTTCAGTCTTACTTTGTACAGTGCTGGTCTGACTGTCTGTCTGCAGTCCAGCTCTGGTTCTGGATCTTTTTCCACACTGGGGACAGGAGGAGACTCCTGATGAAGCAGACTGGTCCCAGTATGAGGTGGTGCACTGTCTGCAGAACCAGTATCCACAGCTGGTATAGACTGGATCCTTCAGGACGTCCTGACACAAAGAACAGCAGGACAGCTGCTCCTCCACAGAAACAGCCCTCGTCTTCCTCTCTCTGTGACTACAATCACAAGAGTTCAACAGTAATTAGACAGAAACAACAATGTGCCAAATATGTCCCATATTTAGTGTCTTTGAACAGGAACACGTTAACACACAGTCTGTATTACATGAGACCAAACATTGTACCTGCTGCTGCAGTCCTTTAGTAAATAAGGACAGACACAGTTTGACTTGTTAGTGAATCCTTAGTAAATATCACCCTGGGTTACCTGCTGCTACTTTACATTTATTGACTGGAAAATCAAACAGCAATAGCAGCCCTGTCTCTGTCTCTGGTTAACATGAACATGAAGATCTGTTGGAGATTACAGCTGAATGGAAGCTACTTCATTATTTCTTTCCTTCATATCTACACTACAACCTTCATGAAAGCGTCTCACTGAATCATCTTCAGCTCAGTTTACAGTAGAAACAGTCTCTTACTTTGTGTCTGAGGGTCCAGGTTCATTACTGAAGACTGGAGGATGCTCATTGGACCAATCACTCTTCATAGACAGACAGCTGGATATTACAGACTCTGCTCCGTCCTCCTCTTCCTCCTCTTCCTCCTCTTTCTCCTCTTTCTTCATCTTCTGGAGTCTGAGAGGTAAACCAGTAACACTGGAGACACACACACATACACAGTATAATAAACCTTCAATGTTGAGTTTCAGTGTTCCTCTCTCTCCTCTCTGCCAACCGGTCAGTTGATGTTCTCCCACTCTGAGTCTGGTTTTGAGGTTTCTTTCTGTTAAAATTGAGTTTTTTTCAAGTGCTGCTCATGTGGGAATGTTGAGTCTCTTTAAAATTAAACTTGAAGAGTTTGGTTTAGCTTATTTGAGGATTTTCGGTCTGCATTAAGAGCTCATCATAGCACAGAGACTGCACTAGTAAAAGTTACTAATGACTACTAAAAACAATGGACTTCTCTCTGTCCTCGTCCTGTTAGACCTTAGTGCTGCCTTTGACACTATTGATCATCAAATCCTTTTACAGAGACTTGAACATTTAATTGGTATTAAAGGAACAGCATTGAAATGGTTTAAATCATATTTATCTGATAGATTTCAGTTTGTAAATGTTAATGATAAATCCTCTATGCAAACAAAAGTTAGACACAGTGTAGGAGCCATAATGCATAGTTAAAAACCTAGATGGTAATTTATATTTCTAAGTTTATTTAATTTATAGGACTGCATGTTATTCTGCCACCTGCTGGTCAACAGTGTTAATATAAGGTAGATGACGTCACAGACCGCCTCAGTTTAGATGAGAGCGGCGAGCTGGAGACAGTTTTTCTACGGAAAGAAAGGAAAGAAAGGAAAGAACAGAAAGTAAAGGAAAGAAAGGAAAGAACAGAAAGTAAAGGAAAGAAAAGGAAGAAATGGATGTATATTGTTTGTTTATTTTTCACAAGTAAACCTTTTTTGAAAACAAGATAACGCCTAATTCTTTCCAGTACGAATACCTCCCCTCACCCTCTCATGTGGCTTTTGAAAGTCAGAAGGAAAGGCCAGGACATTAGTAGAAAAACTACTCTGTGAGGATTAACAAGACAGAGCCGCAGGTGCGCAACGAGCTCGTTAACTCGCCACCGGAGGACATCCAGGTGACGCCCGACGCACGGCTTGGAGACCAGACGCAACACGACATCATGGTATGTGCTTGATGCTATGAAACCTCCGAAAAAGAATGAAAACATGACTTTTAAAGTCGGATCTGAATGAGCATGGATGATGAAGTTGCAGTCAATGAAGCTCGCCTCGCAGTGGATGCGCCGCACGCAATTAGGATAACTCGTCTTTTATGAAAGCCTTTGAAGTTTGTGCATCTTTCAGAAGTTGTGTTGCACACGTTTGGATGTGTAAAGTGGACATTCTTTACTCATTTGCACACAATTTATGCACTGCTCTGCTGAAGAATGGCCGAGAAAAAGGAGTTAATTGATGCGGCAGATGTGGAAAAAAAGAGACCACTTAAGCTGACGGAGAGGGCGCTAGAGGATAAGCTGCACAGACTCATTGGATCCAGAAGAGCTGTTTTAGCCAAGATCACTGGTAAGACAAGAGAAATTGAAAATTTGATGAGTGAGGATGACAATCTGCAAAAAGTGCAAAAGTTCATGGACAATGATTTTCGTTCTCTGATCACTGAGTTTGAAGATGTTACTTACCAAGTATGGAATCTTCTGCCAGAGGAAGAGAAGAATGCAGATAAAACCAGTTGGGTTGACCCTAAGATGCAAACAATCACTGAGTTTGCTAAAAATGTTGAAAAATGGATGGATGCTGTGCATAAAAGCAAAAAGGAAAAAGAACATTTGTCAGCTGTTGATGCAAATGATGACGTGACTCCTGAAGATAGTGCATCACAAGTGTCGGTTAAACCGTCAGGGAAAAAGAGTTCACTTTTGGGACGCACATCTGTCACCTCCTCCAGAACATCATCAGCTCGTGCTGCTGAAGAAGCAAAGTTAGCTGGACTTGTAGAACGTGCTGCAGTTTTGAGACAAAAGCAAGAGCTTGAGATGGAAGAAGCACGCATCAGAGCCAAGCTGGAAAAATTGAATTTAGAGGCAGCTATTGCAGAGAAACGAGCTACAGTAAAAGTTTTAAAGGAGTATGAGAGATCTGAAGATGGCATGAATAGCTATGTCCGCTCACATGTAACAAGTGGAGTCCAACGAAAGAAAAGTGAAAGGAGACCATCTTCACTCACAAACCAGCCTGCAGCTGAAATGAGGATTCCTTCCAGATTGTTTCACACGGAGCCACAGGTTGGTAGGACAAGACACACGGACAACACTGACAGACAAGAGCGTGACAAAAACAGTGATGGCATTCTCCAAGTAATGCAAAAACAGAATATGATCACAGAGATGTTGGTTACTCAACAGAAACAAGCTCAGCTACCAATTAAAGATGTTGCAGTGTTCAGAGGTGATCCACTTACCTACAGATCGTTTATTAGAGCCTTTGAACAGGCTATTGAACAGAGAACTGATAACGATCAAGACAAGCTGTATTATTTGCAACAGTACACTGCAGGAGAACCACAAGAGCTCGTGCGAAGCTGCGAACATATGCCACCGCGCAGAGGATTCACAGAAGCAAAGCGACTGCTTCAGAAGCATTACGGTGATGAGCTAATGATAGCCAGTGCTTACATCAACAAAGCTTTGATGTGGCCACAGATCCGATCTGAAGACGGAAAATCACTCAATGCATATGCGGTGTTTTTGACTGGTTGCCGTAATACAATGGAAGATGTCGAGTTTATGGAGGAGATGGATAACCCGACAAATATGAAAATAGTGGTATCCAAACTACCATATAAGATGAAAGAAAAATGGCGGAACGTGGCATATGAGATCCTGGAAAAGAGAGGATTCAGAGCAAGATTTGGTGACTTGGTTATGTTCATCGACCGTCAAGCAAAAATAGCAATGGATCCACTGTTTGGAGACCTCCAAGACAGTCGCACATCCGCTTCAGGAAAAAACAAAGAAAAGGAGAAACCTTTTACCAGAAGTGGACAGAAAGGAAGTACTTTTGCCACTAACATGTCTGTGGAGAAGAAAAAGACAGATGCAATGGTAAGACCGACCACCTCCTTTAAAGCAGCAAATGCCTTTGAAACACCGTGTCTCTTCTGCCACAAGAATCACATGTTTGAATTCTGCATGAAGTTTAAAGAGCTAACCCACAAAGATCGTGTTGATTTTTTGAAGATGAAGGGGTTGTGTTTTGGATGCTTGACATCAGGCCATCTTAGCAAGACCTGCAAGAAAAGAATGGTGTGCAAGCAGTGCTCACAGAGACACCCAGACATTCTTCATGTGGACAAAGAAGGCAAAGAGAGTACAAATACGTCAACGAAAGATGATAACACTACAAGTGACGAGATCTCAGGCGCTCAGAAGTCTACAGCTCAAGAAATAGTTGGCTATACTGGGGCCGGAGAAGTTGACTGTTTGTTGTCTATTGTTCCAGTGAAAGTGCGGTCTCGGAAAGGTGGAAAGTCTATCGAGACATACGCCTTCATGGACCCTGGCAGCACCGCCACTTTCTGTACACAGGAGCTGCAAAAGAAACTGAACATAAAGGGAAAGTCAACTCAAATCCTGTTGAGCACGATGAGTCAAGACAAACCGGATGGACAAAAGCTGATGAACAGTTGCATGCTCTCAGACCTGGAAGTATGTGGGTTGGAAAACACAGAATATCTACATTTTCCAAAGGTTTTCACACATAACAACATTCCTGTTCAGAGAGAAAACATCCCCAGACAACAACATCTGAAAAAATGGCCATATCTGAGTGAAGTGAACTTGCCACACATTGATGCCAATGTGGATCTGCTTATAGGAGTCAACAACTCTAAGGCAATGGAACCATGGCATGTAATTAACAGTCAAGATGATGGACCATATGCCATTAAAACAGTTCTGGGTTGGATGGTTTGTGGACCTGTAAACAGTGAGAGCAAATCCATGGAGAATACACCTCACTACAGTGTGAACAGAGTCTCCGTGGCAGAAATAGAACAGCTACTGGTCCAGCAATATAACACAGACTTTCCTGAACGTTGCTACGACGACAAGGAAGAGTTGTCTCAGGAGGACAAACAGTTTATGCTGGCAGTGCAGAGAACAACAAAATATGAAGATGGACATTACTGTGTGGGTCTTCCTTTAAAGTGTGACACAGTGAAAATGCCCAACAACCGCTGTATGGCAGAACAGCGAGCTGCTAGTATAAAAAGAAAACTACAGAAAAATGAAGTTTTTCTTGAAGACTACAAGGGGTTCATGCACAGTCTACTCGACAAGGGCTATGCTGTTGAAGTCCCTCAGGAGCAGCTTAACCAGAATGACAACAAAGTCTGGTATGTCCCTCACCATGGGGTCTATCACCCCAAGAAAAAGAAGATTTGTGTGGTCTTTGACTGCACCGCCACGTATCAAGAAGTATCCCTGAATGGTGCATTACTGCAAGGCCCTGACCTCACCAACTCGCTTATTGGTGTCTTAGTCAGATTCCGAGAAGAGCCAATAGCGATGATGGCTGATATAGAATCAATGTTCTATCAGGTGAGAGTTCCTGAAGCAGATGCTAACCTGCTGAGATTTTTGTGGTGGCCGGATGGCAACCTGCAAGCACCATTGAAGGAGTATCGCATGGTGGTCCACCTGTTCGGTGCTACCTCCTCCCCTAGTGTTGCTTGTTATGCTCTGCGTAGAACAGCCGAAGATAGAAAAGACACAGCTGCTCCAGAAGTTGTTGAAACAGTTCAACATAATTTTTATATGGACGATTGTTTAACATCTGTGAGTTCAGAAGAAAAAGCTGTTGCCTTGGTAAAGAACCTGCGAGACCTGTGTGCAGAAGGAGGTTTTAACCTGACAAAGTGGGTGAGCAACAGCAGAAAGGTTCTATCATCCATTCTTGAAGAACACCGAACCAGTGAGCTTAAAGATCTTGATCTCACTCATGATGCTCTGCCCATTGAAAGAGCTCTCGGTGTACATTGGTGCACAGAAGATGATTCATTCACCTACAGGATCCAGCTACAGGACAAGCCAATGACCAGAAGAGGAATTCTGTCCGTCGTAAACTCCATCTACGACCCTCTTGGCTTCCTGGCGCCAGTGGTGCTTCCTGCTAAGCTTCTGTTGAGAGATCTGTGCAAAGAAAAGCAAGGATGGGATGAAGTAGTAAGTGGATGGAAAGTTGATCAGTGGTGTAAGTGGTTGGAAGATCTCACTCACCTCTCAGACTTCAGCATACACCGATGTGTTAAGCCCCTGGATTTTGGAGAAACATCAGAAGCACGGCTGCATCATTTCACTGATGCAAGTGAAATCGCCTATGGCGTAGTGTCTTATCTTGTGCTAGTGAATCATCAGGGAAGAATCCATTGTGCTTTTGTGTTTGGAAAGTCTAGAGTTGGACCACTTAAACAAATCACAATTCCAAGACTCGAGTTAACTGCAGCGGTCATCGCAGTTAAAGTGGACAAGATGCTGCGAGAGGAAATGCAAATTCCACTTCAGCCATCTCTTTTTTGGACGGACAGTACAACGGTCCTTAGATACATCAACAATGAAACAGCTCACTTCAAGACCTTTGTGGCAAACAGGATTACTCTCATACGAGAAGCGACCAAACCACAACAGTGGCAATACATCAGAACGTCAGAAAATCCTGCTGACCAGGCCACAAGAGGAATGAAAGTGAAGAGCTTGATCCAAGGAGAAACATGGATAAAAGGGCCACAGTTTCTGTTACAGCCAGAGAGTGAATGGCCAGAGAGACTGGACAATGTAAGTCAAAGCCTGCAAAATGATCCGGAAGTGAAAACCATCACAGCGAATGTCATCAGTGCTGAAGAAAAGTCTGATCCTGTGAACAAATTGCTCCAGTATTATTCTAGCTGGGACAGACTGAAAAGAGCAGTTACATGGCTTCTGAGAGTTAAAGGAACATTGATACACCTGAAAGAGAAAAGAAAAGAGTTGCAACACTCTATTCAGCAGACAGAAAAGGATCCTGAGAAACAGAAATTGTTTGTGCATCAAAACATGAACAATTACAAATCTGTCATGGAAAAGAAAACATTAACCTTGGATGAGCTGATGGCTGCAGAATCAGAAATCATCAGACACAGTCAAAACCAATGGTTTCCTGAAGAAGTGAAAGCTCTTCAAAATAAGTTGCCTGTGAAGAGAAGTAGTCAGCTATACAAGCTTGACCCGGTTTGGAATGAGAACTTCCTGAGAGTAGGAGGCCGGTTGAGCAACTCTGCTATGCCACAGGATGCAAAACATCCAGCTATTCTCTCAAAACAATCCAGAGCTGCCACTCTGATCCTGCAAGATGTTCACAGAAAAATTGGTCATTGTGGACGCAATTATATGATGTCACAACTAAGACAAAGATTTTGGATACCTCAAGTATCCTCGGCCATCAGGAAACTCATATCAGAGTGTACAGTCTGCAGGAGACTACGAGGTCAAGTTGGAGAGCAAAAAATGGCAAATCTCCCGAAGGATCGTCTTTTGCCAGACAAACCGCCTTTCACGAATGTAGGCGTTGATTACTTCGGACCTTTTGATGTGAAACGGGGCCGGGGAACTGTCAAACGCTATGGTGTAATGTTTACATGCCTCACCATTAGGGCAGTACACATAGAAGTAGCAGACAGTCTTGATACCAGCTCTTGCATCAACGCTTTGCGCCGTTTCATAAGTAGAAGAGGCCAGATTGAAATAATGCGTTCTGATAACGGCACAAATTTTGTTGGTGCAGAAAAGGAACTAAGAGAAGCTATCAAAAACTTGGACCAGACAAACATTGAAAAGACTATGCAGAAGAGGGGCATAAAATGGATCTTCAACAGCCCTGCCGCCTCTCATCAAGGAGGAGTTTGGGAGCGGCAAATCCGCACTGTACGGAAAATCCTTGCTGCTTTGGTGAAAGAACAGACTCTCACAGATGACAGTCTTCAAACCCTCATGTGTGAGGTGGAAAATATCATAAATAATCGGCCGATCACAAGCATTTCTGATGATCCAAATGATATTGAACCCTTGACACCTAATCATTTGCTACTGATGAAAGTGCAGCCCAGTATGCCACTGGGAACATTCAACAAAGATGATCAGTATGCCAGAAGACGACGGAGGCAAGTGCAATATCTTGCCAACCTGTTTTGGACAAGGTGGACTCGTGAATATCTGCCTCTCCTCCAAGATCGCCAGAAGTGGTCGCAGTTGAGGAGAAACTTCAAACCTGGAGATGTGGTGTTACTCGTCGACAGTTCATCTCCACGTAACACATGGATAATGGGAAGGATTCTCCAAACCATGCCTGATGCCAGTGGAACAGTTCGCCGAGTGAAAGTACACACCAAGAACACCACTCTGGAGAGACCAGTAAATAAACTGTGTTTGCTGCAAGAAGCAATGTGAAGACAAGAAGATCACATAATGAAAAAATGTGAAGAAAAAGGACTGATACATAAGAGTTTGAGACAATGCTTTATTGAAGTTTGATTACTTATATAGTTTAATGTAATATCATGGTTGTTTCAGTTTATGGCTCTGTATTTGAGTTAATTTGATAATGCTTAATCTTCCTGCTTAATCATTAGGGGCCGGATATGTAAGAGCCATAATGCATAGTTAAAAACCTAGATGGTAATTTATATTTCTAAGTTTATTTAATTTATAGGACTGCATGTTATTCTGCCACCTGCTGGTCAACAGTGTTAATATAAGGTAGATGACGTCACAGACCGCCTCAGTTTAGATGAGAGCGGCGAGCTGGAGACAGTTTTTCTACGGAAAGAAAGGAAAGAACAGAAAGTAAAGGAAAGAAAGGAAAGAACAGAAAGTAAAGGAAAGAAAAGGAAGAAATGGATGTATATTGTTTGTTTATTTTTCACAAGTAAACCTTTTTTGAAAACAAGATAACGCCTAATTCTTTCCAGTACGAATACCTCCCCTCACCCTCTCATGTGGCTTTTGAAAGTCAGAAGGAAAGGCCAGGACACACAGTGTTCCTCAAGGTTCAGTGCTTGGACCAATACTATTCTCCTTATATATGCTTCCTTTAGTTAATACTATTCTCCTTATATATGCTTCCTTTAGTTAATACTATTCTCCTTATATATGCTTCCTTTAGTTAATACTATTCTCCTTATATACAGTATGCTTCCTTTAGTTAACACTATTCTCCTTATATATGTTTCCTTTAGTTAATACTATTCTCCTTATATATGTTTCCTTTAGTTAATACTATTCTCCTTATATATGCTTCCTTTAGTTAATACTATTCTCCTTATATATGTTTCCTTTAGTTAACACTATTCTCCTTATATATGCTTCCTTTAGTTAATACTATTCTCCTTATATATGCTTCCTTTAGTTAATACTATTCTCCTTATATATGCTTCCTTTAGTTAATACTATTCTCCTTATATATGCTTCCTTTAGTTAATACTATTCTCCTTATATATGTTTCCTTTAGTTAACACTATTCTCCTTATATATGCTTCCTTTAGTTAATACTATTCTCCTTATATATGCTTCCTTTAGTTAATACTATTCTCCTTATATATGTTTCCTTTAGTTAATACTATTCTCCTTATATATGTTTCCTTTAGTTAATACTATTCTCCTTATATATGTTTCCTTTAGTTAACACTATTCTCCTTATATATGCTTCCTTTAGTTAACACTATTCTCCTAATATATGCTTCCTTTAGTTAATACTATTCTCCTTATATATGCTTCCTTTAGTTAATACTATTCTCCTTATATATGCTTCCTTTAGTTAATACTATTCTCCTTATATATGCTTCCTTTAGTTAATACTATTCTCCTTATATATGCTGTTCTCCTTATATATGCTTCCTTTAGTTAATACTATTCTCCTTATATACAGTATGCTTCCTTTAGTTAATACTATTCTCCTTATATATGCTTCCTTTAGTTAATACTATTCTCCTTATATATGCTTCCTTTAGTTAATACTATTCTCCTTATATATGCTTCCTTTAGTTAATACTATTCACCTTATATATGCTTCCTTTAGTTAATACTATTCTCCTTATATATGCTTCCTTTAGGAAACATTATTCGGAAACACTCAATACATTTTCATTGTTATGCAGATGATACTCAATTATATCTATCAATAAAGCCAAATGAAATTAACCAATTATCTAAACTACAAACATGCATTAAGGACATAAAGGCCTGCATGACCTGTAACTTCCTGTTACTAAACTTAGTTAATAGTTATTGTTTATTTAAAGTTAAAACCTGAAGAGTTCGGTTTAGAACCTGCTCTATGTGTAAAGTGCCTTGAGATAACTTTGTTGTGATTTGGCGCTATTCAAATAAAGATTGATTGATTGAAATAACTACTCTGGATGGCATTACTCTGGCCTCCAGCACCACTGTAAGGAACCTAGGAGTTATATTTGATCAGGATTTATCTTTTAATTCCCACATATAACAAATTTCAAGGACTGCTTTCTTTCATCTGCGTAATATTGTCAAAATTAGACACTTCCTGTCTCAAAATGATGCTGAAAAACTCGTCCATGCATTTGTTACTGACGCACAAACCAGGAAAACAACCGGAAACGTTTAACACCTCAAACTCTGTCATTTCACATTTAATCAACTAAACAATGAATGTGATCAATAATCATCAGATTGATCAATAATGACAGTAATCATTATTTACAGTCCTGATATTAACACTCACCTGCCTCACACTGTCTTCCTGCTTCTGCTCTGATGTGAAATGGCGTCTGACTGAATACTTGAAACTTTAACTTCCTGTCTGCTTGTTCCTCTTTTTCATTTCCTGAAAGTAACGTGTCTGTGTGTGTGTGAACATAACATACGCCACGTAATGTATATAATAATACAGTCAGACATCAGACGTCTTTTACAAATTGCATCCACTCTAATCTAGTCAAAAAGCAGTGTGTAGTCGGCTCACATTTCAGATGTCTATGATTTGTTTGAAAAACTCAACATCCTGCTTATAAATATAATAAATATGAGTATTGTTGAGCAGATGGTGCATTTAAAGACAATTAAGAACATTCAGATTTTCGTGAACGCACCATCAGACTTTCAGCTCTGAATGAACAGAGTTAAATCATTGAGTGTTTGATTCATTTAAATTGTATTAAAACAGTCGTGATGTGATGAAGACATTCAAATGTATGTGTGAGTGAATAACAGCAAACATCTGTCTGCAGTTAAAAGTGGAAGCTGCAGCAGAAGTTAATCACAGCTTTAAACTGAATTACAATGTTGATAAAAACCTTCATTCACATTTCATCTGGTTCACTATGGAGTGAATTCAGTAACCATGGCGACAATCTGGTTTCTCACAAACAGTTTAAATGTTTGTGTTCTCATCTGCAATATTATTAATATTCACTTTAAGTTAGATGACCTCATGTGTTCAATATATGATCCCATAATATATGATTCACAGTTTATGTTTGTTGTCATACATCCTGGCTGGGTCCCAAACCTCTCCTTTATTCACTCATTCACTGCTCCCTGAATAATAAACACTAAATAATTCACTCATTCACTGCTCCCTGAATAATAAACACTAAATAATTCACTCATTCACTGCTCCCTGAATAATAAACACTAAATAATTCACTCATTCACTGCTCCCTGAATAATAAACACTAAATAATTCACTCATTCACTGCTCCCTGAATAATAAACACTAAATAATTCACTCATTCACTGCTCCCTGAATAATTAACACTAACTAATTCACTCATTCACTGCTCCCTGAATAATAAACACTAAATAATTCACTCATTCACTGCTCCCTGAATAATAAACACTAAATAATTCACTCAGCAGCAAATCAAGATTTCTGACTCTAACTAATCTTCATCATTTTGTGTCGTCATCATCAGCTGTAGAGTCATGTGACGGTAGTTTTCACATCTTTAAAATGTGGACTCTACTTTTTTGGTTCCATGGTGGAATATTTGAGGACAAAATACTCACCAGACACTTTATACGGTTCACCTTGCTGGTACCGGGTTGGACCCCCTTTCATTGTTGGTGGCAGAGATTCAACAAGGTGCTGAAACATTCCTCACACATTTTGGTTCATATTAACATGATGACATCACACAGCTGCTGCAGAGCCATGATGACAATCTCCTGTTCCACCTCATCCCAAAGCTGCTCTGTTAGACTGAGATCTTTGAGTCCAGTGAACTCATCGTCATGTTCCAGAAACCGGTCTGAGAGGGTCTGAGCTTTGGGACATGGAGCGTTAGAAGATGGTCCACTGTGGTCTTAAAGGGATGGACATGGTCAGCAGCAGCACTCAGGTGGGCTGTGGTCTTTAAATGATGCTCCGGTGGTCCAAAATGTGCCAGGAACCCCCCCCCCTCCTACACCATGACTCCCCCAGCAGCAGCCTGACCCGCTGTTACCAGGCAGGATGGATCCATGCTTCATGTTCTGACCCGACCGTCTGAATGTGGCAGCAGAGACTCATCAGACCCGCCGATGTTCTTCCAGTCTTCTATCGTCCAGTTTTGGTGATCTTCAGTTTCCTGTTCTGAGCTGAGAGGAACCCGGTCTGGTCTCCTGCTGCTGGATCCCGTCTGCTTCAAGCTTCCACATGTTGAGCCTTCAGAGACGGTCTTCTGCAGACCTCGGTTGTAATGAGGAGTTATTTGAGGGACTGTTTCCTTTCTATCATCTCCAACCAGTCTGACCTCTGACCTCTGGCATCAACAAGGCATTTTCCTCTTTTTGGGAGCATCCTCTGTAAACCCTGAGATGGTTCTAGATCACGTTCACAGTCTCTTAAACCAACGTTCTTCTTCGTTCTGATGCTCAGTTTGAACTTCAGCAACTCGTCTTCACCACGTCTACATGAATAAATGAGCTGAGTTGCTGCCGTGTGATTGGCTGGTTAGATATTTGAGTTAAGGAGCAGTTGAACAGGTGTACCTAATAAAGCAGGTGATGAGTGTTTAGTGGAGATTTTTACACAGTCATTCAACACTCACATAAAATGGTGGAAGGTAAATGTAGAGCACTGTGTAGTAAATACGGAGTGATTTCAGACACAGCTCCTGTTCTCTTGTGATGTAATATCCTATGGGAGTATTGTCACTGTGTACTTTATACTACACTTTATGTTACTGCGTTGTTTTTTACACATGAAGAAGAGTAAAGTGTCGTTCCTGATGTGTTTACAGCGCTGTGATGAAGAACCAGACGTAAACTCTGGGAGTCTTCAGCAGTCTGGATTAAATTAACCGGCTCTGTTTGGGATTAACTCAGGTTTACTGGAGTCACTGTTAAACCGGATAAATCACCACGGCAACTGATGCTGAACAGTCAACCTGCTCCAGACCACCGACCAATCAGATCACTGGAAAATAAAGAGTCATCATTCCTACAGGATCCCGACATGGACAAAAGTCCTGAGTTTACAATAAAGTGACGAGTAAAAGAGATAAATATGTTTTTATAGATCAGTAGAAACATTTTACTGTTTAAAGTTTCAGTCCAAATAACACGAGACACCTGAGTGATGATAATTAATGATGAATAAAAACCAAAGATTATCCAGACTGTACTAGTACTTTACTGTAGTACAGTTAGAGGTACTAGTACTTTACTGTAGTACAGTTAGAGGTACTAGTACTTTACTGTAGTACAGTTTGAGGTACTAGTACTTTACTGTAGTACAGTTAGAGGTACTAGTACTTTACTGTAGTACTGTTAGAGGTACTAGTACTTTACTGTAGTACAGTTAGAGGTACTAGTACTTTACTGTAGTACTGTTTGAGGTGCTAGTACTTTACTGTAGTACAGTTTGAGGTATTAGTACTTTACCGTAGTACAGTTTGAGGTACTTGTACTTTACTGTAGCACAGTTTCAGGTACTTGCACTTTACTGTAGTACAGGTTGAGGTACTTGTACTTTATTATAATACAGTTTGAGGTACTTGTACTTTATTGTAGTACAGTTTGAGGTACTTGTACTTTACTGTAGTACAGTTTGAGGTACTAGTACTTTATTATAATACAGTTTGAGGTACTTGTACTTTATTGTAGTACAGTTTGAAGTACTTGTACTTTATTGTAGTACAGTTTGAGGTACTTGTACTTTACTGTAGTACAGTTTGAGGTACTTGTACTTTACTGTAGTACAGTTTGAGGTACTTGTACTTTATTGCAGTACAGTTAGAGGTACTTGTACTTTACTGTAGTACAGTTAGAGGTACTTGTACTTTACTGTAGTACAGTTTGAGGTACTTGTTCTTTACTGTAGTACAGTTAGAGGTACTAGTACTTTACTGTAGTACAGTTAGAGGTACTTGTACTTTACTGTAGTACAGTTTGAGGTACTTGTACTTTACTGTAGTACAGTTAGAGGTACTAGTACTTTACTGTAGTACAGTTAGAGGTACTTGTACTTTAAATCCAACACATTGTTAAAGATGAAACCAGTCAGCAGTGTGTAGTCGGCTCACAGTTCAGATGTCTATGAGTTGTTAACAGCTCCACCAAATACTGATTCTTCCCTCTAAACTTCTCACATGCTTTCATTTCAATAAATGTTCAAATGATCCAATATTTCAGCAACAATCAAAGCTCTGCTGTTACATCTACCAGTAATAGTTCACTTACCAAATATTACTGTAAAGTCTTTATGAACTAAAACACATTGTTTGTAACCAGCTTCCAAAATATACTTTACCAGTAACTTTAACACTATATTAATCTTATTTTGTGTTTAACTGCACAAATAAAAGACTTTACTAAATATAAAGTGTGATATTGTGTGATATCAATGATGAGAGGCAGAGACTTTACCTTCAGTAGAGTTGTGTTTATTGCTGAAACTATCAGAGACACATGATAACATGGACAGGTTCTGTCTCTCATAGCTGAGCTCTACATACTCTGCATGCTGCTCTTCATCATTCCCTCATACCAATACCACTGGAGCCCTCTGCTGGTCCTCACCTGCAATCACATGCACACACTTCATAACACAAGAACACATTATAGAAACACATTTGGTCATTTACATTATGAAGAATATTAAATCAAATTAACATAGTTCATTAATCTGAATGAGCAGCTACTAACTGTTTAATCACGGGAGCTAGCTAAACTCTACGAAGCTCCATTTCAATTCAAAACGTTTCTAACAGTTTTCTAGCTTAAACTCGGTCTGAAACACATCAGAGAGATTTAAAATGTCTTTAGTGATAAGTTGTGACACGTTGACACACATGACTAACCTGTTTTATAGAAGAAAAGCAGAGACAGGAGACGTTAGTGTTCATTCAGCAGGCTGTTCTCTGTCTGAGGAGACGAACTAGCTTGTTTTGGTGGATCCTCCCCCTGCTGGCGGAACAGAAGAACTACACTCTACAACATAAAGATTAAACCCATAATAACAAGAATATATGTTCATCTGGCTTTATTCACTAAAACACATTAAATAACATTTCCAACCTGACAATATTGACCAATTGTAGCTCTCACAACAACAACCACAAATATACTGAATTTCAATGTGATGGATTTTATCAAAAGTTATATTGTTTAGAATATTGAAACATAAAAGACTTAAATTGGACTAAAAACTAAACAAACAAAAATACAGCAAGAAAAAAAAACAGTAAAACACAAAGAAGGTTCAAATGTAAGATGTACAGCATATAAAACTAAATAAGTGGTAGATCAGTGGATGAAAATGAGTTTGAAGAAGTGATTTAAAGGAAGATAAAGCAAAAACTAACAGAAGTACACTCCACAAAATAAAGCTTGAAAATAATATTAAGCATATACGTAAATCTGGCCTTTGTGACCAAAATCTAAACTAAACTAAACAAAAACAAACAAACAAAAAACAGACATAAAATAGCATTTCCAGCTTAATAACTCAATCAATCAATCAAGGAATCTTAAGGCAATTTTCACATAGAGCAGGTCTAGACTGGACTCTTTAATTTTATTTAATTTGTTTAATTTTAAGTATAATTTAAAGCAAATCATTATTTCATGCTTTATTTTTTATTTATGAGTTGCCATTGTGTATGAAATGCGCTATATACAGTAAATAAAACTGCCTTGCCTTAATTTAAAGAGACTCAACATTCGCCCATGAGCAGCACTTGGTGACAGCAGTGAGGAACTGGGTTCTAGTTGACCGTACATTTGTAGGTGTGACAGGAAGAATCACACATGTACTGAATTTAAACCATTGTATCAGTGTGATGGATTTGATTTGATTTGATTTGATTTTTATTTACGTGTCTTGCACCCTGGGGTGCCCAGCCCAAATGGACTTACAAGACACTGAAACAATAGAAGAAAAGCACAAATAATAACAATAGAAAACCAGATTACGAGAGAACAGGCATTATAGAAACTAAACATATAGATTGTCCTGACGCTTTTTCCAAGCTTCGGCTACATATTTAGCCAACTTAAAAACATTACAATTAAACAGCCAGTCCATTTTGATATCATCACAGTCCCAAAACATTTCAGGGTTTTTAACAAACATTTCAGTAAATAAAGGAGTTCTCAAATCATCATACAAAGGACAGTATAAAAGAAAGTGTGATTTGTTTTCAATTTCATTAAGTTCACATAACTCACATAACCTTTCATCTTCTACAATATTTTTAAATCTACCAACTTCTAGCTT
The DNA here is from genome assembly GCF_027409825.1 of Scomber japonicus. Classification (NCBI taxonomy): domain Eukaryota; kingdom Metazoa; phylum Chordata; class Actinopteri; order Scombriformes; family Scombridae; genus Scomber; species Scomber japonicus. The sequence goes on along the minus strand of NC_070586.1, from coordinate 1,743,715 downwards.
CAGAGGGAGGATTCCTATTCTCAGCTGTGCTACTATAGACCTTTGATTTCTTGATAAGTTTGCTTTAACATAAGGTTCAGGGCCATAATTATGTTTAATTTGAATATATGTTCGTAATTTGGGCTTTAGTAAAATATCATTTAACCATTTTATCTTAAATAAAGCAAATAGTTTCTCACTAAATGAGGCTATTGAACAAGTTAAATTATTACTATACATAAACTGTAAATAAACCTCTTCAAATAAAGCTAATATTTCTTTAGCCCATGGAGAGCCGTTTAATTTACTCCAAATAAATGATGGATGGAAGAAGGACAGATGGATCTTATCAAAAGTTATTAAAATATTGAAATACGAGTGGTTGAATACGCAGTCGACCCCGGCTCGAATCCCAGCCGGAGATCCTTTGCTGCATGTCAGAATACTAGATTGAAAGAATGTGACTGGATAGGGCTGGGTCACATGATCTCACCTACAAGTTTAAATGATATAGTTATTGTTAAAGACAGCTGATTGGCTGAGCAGTGTTTACTTACAGCGTAATGTAAATAACTTGTTAAATATCATAATGAGATATAAACTGTTCATTTTAACATCATATTTCTGCATATAAAAGCTGGATACCTTTAATATTTACACACATAGTTTAGTTTCATAACCTTGGTAAGTTACCTGCCTGGTTACCTGTCTATACACATAATATACCAAATGACCACTGTTTAATATTTCCAGCTGAGACTGTGAGAAAACTACAACACGTCATCATTATTTCTACTCTGCTGCTCTGACTGTGGTAAAACAGCCACGTCTCACTCTCTCCCAGCAGTAATCCTTCTCCTGCTGAAAGTCACAGTCAATTCTCTTCTGCTTCATTCATTAGTTTTAGTCCTCGTTAACTCTCAGTGTGATTCTGAGACGCTTGATAAATATGAGCCCAGGCTCACAGTCTGACTTATAACACCTGTTTTTATCTTCAGCTAAATCCAGAGATAACTGTTCAGTTTGGAGTCAGTTAAGAGACTTAAGTGAAGACCACAAAATCCAGATCCAGACTCCAGATGGATCATCAAGATCCAGCTGATCCTCTCTCAACACTCCTGGATGTTCACTCTCACTCTGACAGAGATCACCACCAGCTGATGAGAGAAGAAGAAAGAACAGAGGAGATAAATGAGTGTTTAGTGAGACTCACTTGATCAGTTGTCAGTCAGTGATGCATCACATCCAGTATAAAGAGCAGCAGGGACTTCAGTCCTTTTCAGACCAGAAGTGGAACAGCTGTGCAGCGTAGCTTGCTTCCTTTCAGCTCTCGTGTTAACATGTTGGAGTGAACACACTGAGCTCCAAGCTCACACACCTGCACACTGATGGATTTGCTGCTGATACATGTCAACTCTTATCAAAGTTTAAAGCTACAGAGTCTCTGTGGGATTTGAAGATGTTTCCTGCTGTTAAATCATCACATGACAATCAGTCAGAGCTCTCAGCTAAACAGCTGCTGTGATTCCTGGACTTCAGCAGAGGTTCTGGTCTGTATAAAGACCACATGGTTACTAAACGTAATGATGCTTGTGTGAAATCAGAGCCAGTGATTTGCAGGCTGCAGTCAGACTGATCTTAGAGCTCTGACAAAGATGAACTGATCAATAGTTTAGTGTTGAAATGAGAGAACAAACACTTTGAGATCAGATTTGATGATGAGGATCACTGTTTCTATACATGTTGCAAGGCTGTCAGCTGTAATCCAACTTTATTTCCTGCAGACATCAACACAACAACAACAGTCGTCTTGACATCAACTCAAACACATGATCACAACAAGCTTCTGGCTCATCTGATTGGCTGACTGTTCTCTCTCTCTCTCTCTGTCTTTCTGTCCAATCCTGAAGCCTGTCACCATTCTCCTCTCACAGCTTCACTGAGGAAAGCAGCACTGAGAAGGTTGGAGCTTCACCAGGAAATACTGGATCTTTGCTTTGATACTGACTGTGTTTAATACTAAACTGCTGAAACCAGCACAGACTGACTCCAACTCTCTACTCACTCCAGAGTCTCCAGTCTGCAGTCTGGACTCTGCTGAAGATCAATCAGCTGCTTCACATCAGAATCCTTCAGCTTGTTCTCACTCAGATCCAGCCAACTCAAATGGGAGGGGTTGTCCTTCAGAGCTGAGGCCAGATAATCACAGCTGATCTTTGACAACCAGCAGTCCTCCAATCTGAATAAAGAATAAATGAAGTCAGTTTAGAAACAAAGTTCATGTTTGAAATGATGAAATGTTTCATAATCTGTTCAGAGCTGAAGAAGATTTAAATGAAGAAGTTTAGAAAATGTGTGTGTGTGTGTGTGTGTGTGTGTGTGTGTGTATGTGTATGTATGTGTGTGTGTGATTGTGTATCTGTGCGTGTGTGTTTGTGTGTGTTAGAGTGTGTGTGTGTGTGTGTCTGTGCATGTGTGTCTGTGCATGTGTATATGTGTGTGTGTGTATGTGTGTGTGTGTCTGTGTTACAGTGTGTGTGTGTGTGTCTGTGTCTGTGCGTGTGTATGTGTGTGTGTGTGTGAGTGTGTGTGTGTGTGTGTGTGTGAGTGTGTGTGTGTGTGTGTATGTGTGTGAGTGTATGTGTATGAGAGTGTGTGTGTGTGTGTGTGTGTATGTATGTGTGTGTGTGATTGTGTATCTGTGCGTGTGTGTTTGTGTGTGTTAGAGTGTGTGTGTGTGTGTCTGTGCATGTGTGTCTGTGCATGTGTATATGTGTGTGCGTGTATGTGTGTGTGTGTCTGTGCGTGTGTGTGTCTGTGTTACAGTGTGTGTGTGTGTGTCTGTGTCTGTGCGTGTGTATGTGTGTGTGTGTGTGTGTGTGAGTGTGTGTGTGTATGTGTGTGAGTGTATGTGTATGAGAGTGTGTGTGTGTGTGTGTGTGTGTGTGTGTGTGTGTTGTGAAGGATCAATATCAATGATCAGACATTATTGATTGTAAACCTAAATAAAATAAACAACTTTGTATATTACTATAAATAAATAAATATTAAAAATAAAGTGAACCTCATGATGTAAGTTATGTATGAACTAGGGCTGTCAGCGTTAGCGCGTTAATCGCGATTAGATTAATGCAATCCATAACACGTTAATATTTTTTAATCGCATTTTAATTTTGCAAGCCTTTTTGTCCCTTCTACTCACCCGTAGACGGCTCCTCTAGCTGTAGCGCTATGCTTTGAAGTGGCCTCCTGCAGTAAACCTACCGCGCTGATGGAAAGTAAGAGAGCTACTGGACTTTTGAACGGCTTGTTTAACTTTAAAACACTTCCAGACGCTTCAGTTGACAAGTCAAAAGTAAAATGCAACCTTTGTCAAACGGAGTTTAACTACCACCGGAGTACGTGGAGTTTGAGTTAGCACCTCCACGCTAAACACCCAGGTGCAGCCAAGCGTTTTGGAGTGTGCAGCAGAGCAGTGATCGATTCCCAGTTAAGACACTCTGGTAAGAAATGCTTTACATTAATTTTATTAAGTTTAAAACTGCCTTGAAATGTAAAATAATAGGATTTAAACCCTTCAACAGGCAGGGATGGAAAATGACATGTAAGTAAAATATTTCCACTCATATTTTTAATATATTGTAACGTCCCTCAATAAACACCGAGACGTTAGCCGGTTTAGCTGGCTCTTTATTCCTTTTTATTACACAGTCTACTGTGCGCCGTAGCCAACACCAAAACAACCAAACCTAATGTAGTAGCTCCTTAGCCACACACATGCTGCCGTCTTCTTCTCAGAGGCTAACAACAACAACACACCTGCACGCTGCAAGTCTCACTCTCAAGACGCGTTCACAGACACTCGGGAAAAACAGCACTTTAACTGAACAGAACAGAAACTGGCTTAAACTCTCAAATTTTATAACACAAAACAGTAACATGC